>NC_056581.1:6016316-6167606 GCF_018340385.1 Cyprinus carpio | reverse complement strand
CTACTGTACATCAATTTGGTTAAAAGTGTTTGGTAAATGTATAAAGGTAACACAAATGCGGCACTGAAAAGAATAAAATAGGTATAACATTTATAAGGAATATTATATATATATATATATATATATATATATATATATATATATATATATATACACTACGGGGCCATTGAATGCTTGAATCTGATTGGCTGACGAACATTCTGAGGTGTGCAATTATTTTCTGGGTAACGCACAGCGAACGTAGTTCCAGGCAGCTCTCCTGACCGCATTACAGTTCCATATCACTTCATATAGTTAACAGTAATAACGGTCACGCAGTTTGCACGATTTTATCAGTTAGCCTATATAGTGTAGCAACTTAAAGACTGCACATGACATTTCTCACTAGCGAGGAGACACGTTGTTTAGAGACCGAAGAGGTAAGTTAGCCTAATTCAGACAAGCTCTCTCTCTCTCTCTTTCTCTCTTTGTTTTTATTTTTCTAATAATTCAATGGCCCGTCATCAATTATTCCATATATATATATGGCCACATATCAGATAATCAGTAAATAAAAAAATAAATTAAAAAAAATTATACTACTACTACCACTACTACTACATTTTCATGTATGTTTCACAATGAAATATTATTTCAGTCTTTTTAATCATGCAGAAGCCTAAAGAGCAGCTGACTATATTCTATACTTTACATTTATTCCAGATATATTTGTAGCATGTTACCAGTCACACTGATTCTATTTTCACGTATTGAAAATTCAGAGCCAATGTGTCTGAATCTTACTAATGCTACTGTGTTACTGTGGGAAAGGAGCAGATGAATAAGCTCATTCAAGTCCAAAGAGCTGTCTGGGCTTTCACTCCTTCTCCCCCTCCTCCCCACCACTGCAGATTCTATTACAGACCAAAAGCTTCAGCACACTGTGATACACGGGTACTGCTCATAATCAGCGCGTCTTACTAGCATCCACAGGGACGGCCTCCACTGTGCATGGCCTGAAATGAAAAGCTCTGAACCCAGCACAGCAACACTGTGCTCGCATAAGCAGAATGGATGCTTGCTCTTATATTATTAAACACCGCCAGGAACCAGTACAACAACAAAAACAAAGGGTACTGAGAATAAAAAAGGTCTAGGAAATGATGCTGTTATATTTAAATTGTTTTCTTTAATATATATATAGGCAGAAAGTCTGCCTATATGCTTTCTCTTCCACGATTGCTGTTATTATGACTCATCTGTTGATCATGTCACTCATATTATGTGTTCATATATTATATTATTATGTGTTCATATATATATATATATATATATATATATATATATATATATATATATATATATGAACACATAATAATATAATATATGAACACATAATATGTATATATTATAATAATTGCACTCTATGAATCATTAGGTAAGCATTAGTAAAAAGTCAGTTCATCCTTTATAAAGCCTTGTCCCAACATTAATAGGCATTAGTAAGCAGTTTATAAATACAGCTATAAATGCCTTGCTCTTGATTTAGGGTGTACTCACACTAGGCATGGTTGCCTTGAACCGAGCCCAAGCACAACCAAACCATGCTCTGGCCTACCTCTTCCAACCGGGCCAGAGCCGGCTAAACGAACCATGCCCAAGGGCAGAACGGAGTGCTCACACTAGTCAAACAAACCGGGCTTTTGGGGTCAAACGTGCTCGGGCATGGTTCACAATGCCTAGTGTGAGTACACCCTTATAAGCACATCTATTACAAAGTAGATTAAAAACTCAGTTATCTTCCTAACAATAAATAAATAAATAAAAATAAACAAACACAAAACAGAAGGATACAGAACTTAGAAATATTTATTTCAAGGTGCAATAAAATAAAACTGTACACTTGAATTTATTTTCTATGAAAATGCAGAGGTTTTTATTTATTTATTTATTTTATCACCTGTACAGCTGTACAGTTTATTTTTTTTGTGTGTTCTGTATCGCTCTGTGTTGTGTTTAACTTTTCAGTTTGGAAAGATGAATGATCCTTTAAATCTCCTTTGTAAATGCTTTAAAAAGTATAAATAGTCCTCACTTTAGATGAGCTCACAAAAATAGATGGCTGGCAATTACTAAATGTTTTATAATTACCTGACTTAATCATGAATTATAGCAGGAATTTGTGTCAATTAAGCAGTTATTAACACACTGAGCAACTATTATCATGTATCTAAATGATAAGATTTATATATGTACATTTAAATAGTTTATTATTCATTTACTTACACTTTCTAAATGATCTTATGAACCACTGACAACTCCTAAATAACTGGTTTGTAAATGTAATAATTTAAAAATGATAAATTTATTGTTAATAAAGTATGGAAATACAATTATTAAACATTATAGATATGCTCAAGAACAAAACATTTATAGCTCTATTTATAAACTGCTTACTAATGCTTATTAATGTTGGAACAATGCTTTATAAAGGATGAATTGACTATTTACTAATGCTTAACTAATGACTCATAGTGTGCAGTTATTATAAAGTGTAACCAGAGTTCCTTCTTCCCTGCTGTCATGAAGGTGTGCAACTTGCTCTCAGCTGAAAATGTTTTTAAAGTAGTCTAGCTGCTGCAATACCTGAATTTATTTTATGGGATCAATAAAGTGTTCTCTTGCTTTCTCACAGTTCAAAACAAGATCTTCTTGGGGTAACACCAAGTGCATTGACAAGGTGCAAATGAATCTGCCATGTAACCGCCCACTTTGTTATGGAGGTGGTGTTTTACTTAGAATCTCTAGAATAACACACTAAAACTTGAACAGAGAATATGAAGCATCGGTCAAAAGGAAATTGTATTGTGCGGTATTGTATTAGCACATCTTATTGTTTGTCCTATTATGTATGTTCATTTTCTCATTAATTCAAATCAGTGATTTCATTGCTCAAACTAAACATTTACAGAGTTTAATAGCTTTTCTTACTCACTGATGTTTAGTTACTTCCATTAGCTAATTTGAATAAGTAGATTACTTCCAGTTGAGTATTTTGGTTTTCTTGCCAAATACAGCTTCTCTTTTAAGTGCAAATAAACCTTTCTTTTCAGACATGCTCTGTGCAGATTCGTTAATAAGATTTATCTTTTCGTGGTGAGATATAGTTTACATCATCAAAGATGGCAAGACTGAAATAATGATTTTACAGATTTTTACAGACTATTCTTGGCTGAACTGAAGTATATTCGCATCATGTGATTTTGCACGACTGTTAAAGAACAGCATCTTCACTTTACATTACTGCTATGAACACTGGTGAAAAACTTTATTATATCCCTGCCTGTCATCACCGATGTCATCCCAACATGATTAAAATGGTCATTGCTTTGCACATGAAATACATCCAATATTAAAATGCAGCCTTTAAAATCTTTCAAACGACCTGAATAAAAACCAATTATGAATTTAGACAGATAGATGGCTAGAGAAAGATGCTTTTAAACACTTGACATTAGAAATTAAAGGAGACATTTTGCATGCTCTAATGGGTTGTGACAATCAGTATATCATTGCCAGCACTGCAATTTTAATTATCGACAGATGTCTTTTTAAAACATTTTTTTTTGCTGTACTCTCAGAAGCTAAATGATGCAAACCCCTTCCCAATGCAACGGGCAGGGATTTGACTGTCTGAAAGTAATAATAATAATAATAATAATAATAATAATCAAAACAGAGGTTTTCAGAAACTCGATTACAGCAAGTGAATATCAGTGTCCAAAAACACAAAGCATATTAATCATAACCATTCAGTCAAACAAAATTAATAAGCCTTTCACAAATTAAATAACAAGGCCAGAAGATGTGTGCGGCAGGGCAGTGCTTTTTGGTAAAGAAACCATTGACTCCTGGTTTAGAGTTAACATTTTATGACAACAATAGGGATGCAGAGTTTTTCTGTGGTCATACTGGTATCACTCAATAAATGTGACAGACTGCTAATGTTAACATTATGATAAGTAAAAAATGCAGATATATTTAATTTGATGTTTGGTATCTATATGAGCATGTAGATGGACTTTTAAGGTAAGTGTTGCAATCAATCACACAAGATGTCAACTGTTAGCTTATATCGGCCAATCTACTGGTTATCAGCTTCAAAATTTAAATAATTCTTTGTATCAGCCAAAAATGCCCATACAGATGCATACTGAGACAATATGTCTATCAGTTAAAAAAGTCATTGAAAGTAAATGAGACAATCCCTTTCATGAGTCATTTCAAGGACCTAAGGAGTCAAGGGTGCTTACCTTTGCTCTGATAAATATTTGCAGCATGCACAATGGAGAATTTACCTCTATTTCCTGAGTCGTTCATTTGTTTTGATCTGATTTGATTTTAGGCTGCTTTCACATGTCATACCTCACATTCCCGGGAGCCAGATATGGTGCAGGTGCAGGTACCTGTCCCATTACCCAGCACCTCCAAGGCTTCTGGCGTGGCTGCTGGATTGTAGCTCATGTAATATTCCTGGAGCTGGGAGCTCAGGTTCTGTTCTGGCTCCTGACTCTTTTTCCTCCGCTTTCGGCCCACTGAACTCTCCTGCAGCAGTCGGGTGGCACCGGGGTAACGTTTCCAGGAGACATACATTACCGACAAGACAAGGGACACTGAGAAGAACAGTGCCACCCCACCCATCACCACTTTGTGAAATGACACAATGTCTTGCTCAGGAGCTGGTGTCACCACTAAGCTGTCGGATGATGAGGGTGTCCACTGACGGGAGTCTCTGGGATCTGGGTTTTCGCGGCTGGGGAAGGTGGGGCGTTGAGGAGGTCGAGGATGGGGAGGCGGAAAAGGCGCCTCAGAGGCAGGTGAAGGCAGGGGTGGAGGCGGTGTTGTAGGAGCCATTGTTGGTTCAGTTGGTTCAGGGGTAAGATCAAAATTTGGATCAAAGGTCTGCAGATACAAAGGTGATTGAGCAGTAATTTCATAATCATCACAGTCAATGTTGTTCTTTGAAGCCTCCATGACCTTCTCCCCTTGAAGGTGCTTAGGACTGCTGCAGATTATACTAGTGTCCTTAGTGCCTCTGAAATTCTTGAGCCAGACAACAAGAGGACAAATGCCTGGTCCACAATCCCACATGTTGCCTGCAAGGCTAATGGCTGTTAGGGAGATCCAGGCAGCCACAACCTCCTGAGACACATTGGTCAGTTTGTTAGACTCTAAGTTGAGGACCTGAAGATTGGGAAGGCATTGAAATACTACAGGATCTAGAACTTGTATCTCATTGCCAGAGATATCAAGCTTTTGCAAGGTATACCAGTTCCACGGAAGGCCTTGGTTGATAGCTCGAATACGGTTCCATTGTAGATACAGGGCACGAAGGTTAGCAAGGCGAGGAAAAAGAAAGAAATTGATCCGCTAAAACTGACTCTAGAAACGCCCAAACTGATTATGCTCCAGGTGGAGTTCCATTAGTCGAGACAAACCCAGGAATGCTGTACGAGTCAGCACCCGAAGCCGATTATAACCCAAGTCTAGAAACTCCAAGCTTCTGCACTCTAGAAACGCCCGGACAGGTATTGTCATCAGCCCATTGGAGCGCAAGTGCAGATTCTGCAGTTTTCGAAGACCAAAAAACTGGCCTGGCTGCAGTTCCTGCAACTTGTTGTAGGAGAGATCGAGACTGCGTAGGTTAGGTACTCCGTGAAAAGTGACATTATGGAGCTGTGAAATCCTATTGGAGCTCAAGATCAACTCCTTCAATCGCCGAACCCCTTGAAAAGCACGACTATCCACAAACATGATTTGATTGTGGTCCAGGTACAGCCACAGTAACTGGTTAAGATGGGCAAACTGGTAAGGGAGCATTGTGTGCAGGTCATTGTAGCGCAGGGACAGACCTTGACAACTAACTGAAATATTTTCAGGGACGTCCTGGAAGCTAGCTGACTCACAATGGACAATCTTTCCCTCGCAACGACAGCTATAGGGGCACATCCTTTCCCCAGAACTGAACAGCAGGAGGGAAGAGGCTTGAAGGAGGAGGAGGCCCGCTAATCTCTTGTCACAAATAACAGAACCTGCAGAGGGAAAAAGCACAACATCAGCTTATCATGTTCAACAAGACGACCAGTTTTATGTGGCAAAATATTCAGTTGTCAAGACTCATATAAATGCTACTACCATCCACACCATTCTTCAGGAGTACTTTATTCTGTATGATTCATCTGCAATCTTGATGAATTTAATAAGCATTCAATTGAAACAACAATTTCAAGTGAAATATCACCCAGGACTGAAACACTGTCATTCATAGAAATGTTAATAGTGATGGAAGTTACTGAAAAACTGTGATTTCTTTAATGGCTCTTTGAGTCTTTTTGTTATTTTTTAGTTATTTTGGGATTGTCTGACTGCATAACTGAAATTTGCAGTTTGTTTGTCTCTCCAAACTGAGAGATAATTGATCAATTAATGAAATAAAACCTTTCCACTCCCTGTTGAGATTAGCCCACAGCTGTATTACTTCTAATTGGTTTGCTTCTGTCTCAGAACATGAGAGATCTTATATTCATATTCTATATGTGATCATGTAGATCTCATAATGATCTCATATTCTAACAAGATCACAAAATGACCACTGGCAGATGTTGTACACATCCAGCTGTCATGTCATCTGCACATATTATTCAGTAACGTAACACCCAGGATTTAGAAGTACGACACAGCTCACAGCTCAAAGCAAATCACTATAAATCTGTTATTTAGCCTTTGGCACTCTCTTTTGAATTACACTAGAATTACATAAAGAGTCTCAAGAGAGTCATTTGGATTAATTTACTAGGAACCATTTTTAAAGCTTAGTAATCATCACCTATGCACTAATCAACTTTAAGATGTGACTAATGTCCAGCTATATCTTTAATACCATTTTTATACTGTTCTATGGAAATTGATTAGTCAATTTAGAGCTGAATCATTACTTCAAACATAATTACTCGGAAGCTATTACCTCTGCTATGTGAAATGTGTTTCATATTCTTATCTATGCCAGAAAAGATGATGCAAAATGGACGATTTCATTACAATCTTTTTCATCTCATACTTTTTAAGTGCAACAGGAGTTTTCTTTGCCAGGAAAAATAAAACAGCAATATGCAGAACAAAGAGGAAAAAATGATCATAGTTTTAATGTATAAGCAATCAGCTGAAGATCTGCAGTGCGTGTACCATGAACTCATTGTCTATTGTAAAAAAGAAGGACGGAGGCCATCCAAGCATACACAGCAAATTACGGAGTCATCAGTTATACCAAACTATAATCCCACTGATGCTGTTAAGAAAATTTCAGAACAGGACTGGAAAAAAAAAAAGAGAGATCACTCTCATTATAACTTAAAACAGTGCGGTCTTATTTAAGTTCTCTTTTTCTCCATAGCGATGACAAAAACAATTCAGAGTCCAAGCAATCAATCTCATAACTGCACATCATTGTGGTTGGCATGCACTGGCTCAGTGTAGATTTCCAAGCAAAAATTTGGCAATGAAAATCATCACACCAGCTATTACCTGTCCACTGAGACTTTTTGGGGAGAAAAAAAAAAACGACCCAGGGCCATCTCTCTGTGTTTTCAAATGACTTTTTGACTATTATCAATTCTTATGCTTCACTGGTAGTCCATTACATGTATTATTTCCCTCTCCACATGGACACACATTTGTGAAGTGTCATGCTTCCTAAGGTGTCCATGTAAGTCTTAAGAGCTACATGAAACAGGAAATATACAACGAATCAGAGAAGATTAACCCTCACAATGATCCCTAAAAACACATACTGAGCTGTCCGTATACTGTAGCCACAACAATACAAATGTAGTCTTGAAATACCCAGCCTGAAGTTCTAGGAAAGGTTTTTTTTTTTTTTTGGTCATCATTTTTTGTTTGGCTCAATAGCGTGGCCCTGTTATCTTCGGCTCGTCTTGCCCTAACTAGACCATCTGGTTACAAAGAGCATATTTCTACTGAATCTCCAGTGCCATGGCCAAAATATCATAAATTACTCACACTGTGAAATGTGAGTTACCAGGCTGAATTAAATGTAATGTGTAAGAAAAAAAAAAAAAAAAAAAAAAAAAAAAAAAAAAAAAAAATAATGGAAGGACTATGTCTTTTTATTGTGACATCCTCACAAGCAAAATGTAAAATTGGCACACTGTACAATGAAGAGGCTTCAAAAACACAGAAAACACTGAATAACTATGCTCAACTAAAAAGAAAAAGGGAACGAGAAGAGAAGAGAACATTAAACCTTCAGATATTGATCCACACTGGGGTTTTTACCTTAAACATGCTTTAGTGAAGGTATAACAAGAATCAGTATTTTAATAAAAAAATACTAATAAAGAATTTTATTTGCAAAACAAATTATAAATAAATATATTACTAATATTAAGGCGATATATTTATATTATAAAACAGTATTACAATCCATTAATACATGATCCTTGAGACATAAATTTTGGTGATCAATTATTAGAAACATTTTTGAAGGATTGTGTGACCTTGAAGATTGGAGTAATGGTTGCTGAAAATTCAGCTCTGCCATTAGAGAAATTATTTCATTTTAACATATATTCAAATAGAAAACAGTTCTAATTACAATTGAATAATATTTCACAATATTACTGTTTAAGGTTTTTTTTTTTTTTTTTTTTTAAATAAATACAGCCTTAGTGACAGCTTAAGGTTGCAATGCAAAAATGTTCTTGGTCTCCATTTTACATTTTGCAGCAATTTGATATCAAATCATATTCCCGGTGCAATCAAACCAACAAACTGACAGCTACTGCCAGCTGACAGCAGTAACTCTCTAATGCGGGATCCTTATCTACCAAGGCAGTGCCAATCAATGGCAACCAAGTTTAAATATTTACAATAATCCTCTTAAACCAAAACTCTGAATGGCTCTGAATGTCTTTGATTCAACTCAAATGAAGAGAATATTACAAATGCAACGGCACTGTAGAGTTTGACTGCAAATGTCATTCAGTGTCAAAAGCTTAAGAGATCTATGGCAGACCATGCTGGCAAGTCTGCGACCTGTGAGTAATACTGCAGATAAAAATTGTCCAGACACCAATTTTCACTCAGTGAACTAAAATACTTTGAAGGCCATGCACCATAGCTCATCCAAAGTTAGTTCATTTAAAAGCCGCTCATTTAAAACATTGTGCAACTGTGGCAGGCCGCTATTCAAATGGCTAGGAAGATGTTGGCACATACAGCAAAATCAACTGTCGTATTCCTTGGCACAGTGACAAGCATGATATTTCATATAAATGCTACAGTGAAGCTAAGGCTAAACCTGAACAAAACGTGAATTTTTCTAGTAGAATGGAAAAAAAAAATGTTTTTAAAGTTTCAGTAGACTGAAAAAAAAATTAAATAAAATCTACCGACTCCCCGCTGCTTGCATCAAACTCAATTGTAAAGTCAACACTAATTTTAAATGACACATCAGTGATGACAGACTGGGTAAATGTTTAATGAGAGAACTGCACTTGCCATATTAAAACGTCATACTGTATCTCTCAAACTAATCTTTGTGGAGAAAATTGAGTGTGAATTCAACAGTAATGACTTACCTGAGACCAACATGGCCACAGGAAATGCAAATGTGTCTATTCTTGGAATGTAAAATAGTGGTAATTTTCTCTACAAAGGTTCCTCTTGTATTACAAGTATGATGAAAAATGACTCAAAGCTGCTGCATTTTGTAAGCCCTTCTCAAGTTGTTTGTCTCTCTACAGGATTCCCCTCTTGAGCGTGATTTAGTCCCAATTATAGTAAAAATACAAACATACAAAGTCCAGTAATATTGACAAAGATGTTTTCATTAAATTAATGAATTAAGACAACGGTAAGGTTTCAAACTGATTTTCAGCTCCATCTACTGAACTCTCATCACAGCGAGACAATCAGAATATCACACGTGCTAATGTTGCTGCCATTTTTTGTCTAATACAGTAGTTTTTCGATCCTGGTCCTGGGGACCCAGTGCTCTGCCTATTTTGTATGACTCTCTTATTTGACACACTCACACTGCTTTTCCACTGGGGCTGGTGTCGGAGCTGGAGCCGGTGCTCAGCCAAGAATGGTACTCATTCAGAACTGGCTCATGTTTCCACGGGCAAGGAACAGAACCCACTATATCAACAATGTGACCAGAATCGCTTGTTATCTCTTGTTAAAGCCTCATTTGACCACTTATGACAGCCACAGTCCAATAGATTAGCCCTTTAATTCAATATTGAACTGTTACTGAAGCAAAACAGTGATTATAAAGATGCTGAAGATGTGTAGTTTGAAATTTTTTGTCATTTATGTTGGTGCAGGGCACCGGTGTTATCTCTTCTACTAGCTGTCTAACTGTTTCTCCTCCTAATCTGATCCAAATCGCAATAAAATATGGCATTCTGTGTAGAATTCAAATGGATCCAATACGTTTTGTGGTCTGCGTGACTCCTACATATGATCCGCTCTGTGTTATTGCGTCTCTGGACCGGAGTAGACTTTGTGTGTGACAATGCGAAACCAGACTTCTTTTGACACTGTCTGAATCGTTCCCTATCCCCCATATAGTGCACTACGTGCCATTCAGCATACAGAAAATACTAATTTTGTGAACAAGTGACCTATTTCAGCCACAGTTTCAGCCTGTATTTATAGTGTAGGAGGTGGGACACTTCAGATTCTAGAGAGCGTTTGATAGCACAGAAAGTTTGATGAGAAACTGAAGTGCAGGTTGATGTCATCAAAACCATTGATCCATATTGGCGTGAGCAGGGCCGCTGCTGGCCAAATGGGTGACCTAAGCAGGATTGTATTGTTGTGCCCCCCTTCCTCAAATATGATGAAAAAAAAAAAAAAAAAAAAACTACTATAGGGGTGAAAATAGACCTTTAATAACATTTTTACTAAAAAAGTAAATAATTATAAAAGTAAATAAGTGAATAAATTGTATTCTTTACAAATTACAAGTGTAGCTCTTGACATTTACCTATGGCTATAACTTTATTATAACTCTAATTTATTTTATAGTCTCAAGCATTCAGAAATCATGCAAAAGAAAATTAAGAAGTTTTACTATGATAAAACCATGGTTTATTTTTGTAAGGTTTGTGATGTCCACATGTTTTTTGTTGAAGAAATTATAGGGGCTGTGTCATCTATAGCAAAAAGCTGGCCAAAAATGAAAGATTAAGTGAATTCAAACCTATTAAACAAGGCCAATAGCCTTAACAAGGATTTGATCGTCCTGTAAGTGTAACAGCAGCAATTACATTGCCTTTGGCTCCCTTTTGAAGGTATAACATGTTATGTACATAAATTGTTTATTTAGTATTAGCCTACATTATGTATTTTTAACAGTGTTATTAACCAATCATTAATACCTCATTGTTTTTATATAATGCATTTTAAGTTTTTCAGTTTTTATAACAACAACAACAACAACAAAAATATTACAGTATAATAATACTTCTTTGTAAATTATTATTTGAAGTAACAAAACCATGGTTAATTTGCAGTTACCATGGCTACAAGAACGATGATTTTTGGTGTTATTTTTGTTAAAACCATGACTAAATTTTGTAAGGGAACCTGGAAAGTCAGAGAGAATATTAGATGCGTTGGTGGTGGTGAAATTATTTCCGACATTAAAATTCGTTATTAACGTCAACAGCCAAAAAAAAATAAAATAAAAATTAATTCACAAGATTGTGCCTGAAAGTGATACACGGGCTTCGTTTTTACCTAAATGATTTACAATTTATTTTAATACATAATAAAAATGTATAAGGTGTGCATTGTATTTGACACCTAAATGAACACATTGCAGTTGTTTTTATGACTAAGTCTTTCTCCTCAAATAATTCTTCAAATTTGCATTTGAGCCCATTTGGTTGTGAAAAAGTAGCATCATTTACATATGATTTACAGTTTATTTTAATAAATATCAAAAATGTAAAAAGTGTGCATTATAGTTGACACCTAGATGAACAATTACAGTTGTTTTTAGGGCTGGGCGATACAGTATATCTAACGATATGATCATGCGCAACTAGTCAGTAAATCTGGTTCCCTGATTACAGCTAAATTGCCATCACCTGCTTTCAAATGGAAAGGCATTTAATAAACAGAGCTGTAGTTCACTGACAAGCTACGCAATATCGCGTTCATTATCGAAGGCGATTCATCTGCAATAATGAACGCAATATTGCGTAGCTTGTCAGTGATCTACGGCTCTGTCTATTAAATGCCACTCCATTTGAAAGCAGGTGATGGCGATTTAGCGGTAATCAGGGAACCAGATTTACTGACTAGATGCGCATGGTCATATCATTAGATATATCTCCCAACCCTAGTTGTTTTTATGACTGTAAGTCATTCTCCTCAAATGCTATCGAATATCGCATGTAACTTTAGATTTGCGAATATCAAACATCTAACGTCAAGCCAGCTTTACTTTTTTTTTTTTACTTTCTTCCGTTTTCTTTTCTCTGCGCCGGATATAGCTGATGTCTGTTAACCAGGCAGATGTCCATCCATTAATTCTGAACATTCAGCCACAAACATGAGGTGCGAGCATGGTTGGGGGAATGGCACGTTTTTTTTTTTTTGAGCAACTGGGATGGTGCCCCGCTGGGAGTTGGTGCCCTGCGCAAACTGCGTACTCTGCATATAGGGAGTGGCGGTATTGGGCGTGAGTGAGAGAGACTGTAAGTTTTAAATGCTTATTTCTTCTAAATGCAAATTTTGTCATTGTTTTGGAGCACACTAGCTTATAGATAACCTTAAGGGTAACATATTCATACTTAAAAAAACAAAAACGTAAATTTTGATTTCATGGGGGCTTGAAATCAAATGGCACCTTTCAAACTGTGGTCTGTAGTGTAAGCTCCGCCTACTGACATCCCTTGTTTGAGACCAGCAAGGTTTCGGGGCCAGTTCAGAACCAGGATTTTTTTTGATTGAAAAAGAACATCCTGGTTCCAAACTGGGCTCCTGCTCCAACATCAGCCCCGGTGGAAAAGCGGTATCAGTTCAGTTCATGGAGCTGAACTGAAATGTATATGTTCTGCACCCAAAGTATTTCTTAACTTCACATTCCAAACATCTTGACAGAGACTCCATTTTTATTTGGATGGAGCTCATAGTGGTTATTTCATGACAATGAGTTTCAAGATCATAAAAAATTAGGGTGGTTAAATAAGAGATCACTCAGCAGAATAGAATACAGCCAGTATTTAATAAGAGATTTTATCCATATGAAACCACAGCTCAAACACATCATTTACCCAGTCAAAACCAAAGCTGTGATACTGAAATGATGGACCTCCTGCATACTTAAGGCACATTATTCAATGCACATTAATTGTGAGATTGAAGAGTGCTGTAACTGTGCCTCAGTCAGGATGTGGAACGCAGAACAATAGTGTGATTTATGCTAAAAGCACTATTTATGGCACTATTGGGGTTGTAAAATCAGCTTAATCCACTGCAGTGAATAAAGTGTGCTGCAGTAAGACAGATATACTGTAAATGTGAACTGTACTTATTTACACTACTAAAGAGTTGGATTCTCATGCTAAACCTGACCAAAGTCTCAAAAAAAAAAAAAAAAAAAAAAAAAAAACCTTGGACGTATGACAAAGTATTTCTGTGACAAATACACTCCTTCAAGGGTTCATATAAGCTTCAGAATTTTTTTTTTTTTTCGAGGATGGCCCTGTATGACATCATAAAGGGTGGGATTACTTATATGGGCACTTCTCCAGGAAGAGCGTGAGCATCAACCAGAGCGAGAACACGACCCTCAATGTGCTTCATTCGAGTTACGGAAGTCATTGGCAGTGCTGCACAGGACTTGCTCGAGAAGGATTTTAATTTGATTTTATGATTTTAATTTGATTGCCATGGCCCATCTCTACTCTTCGCTCAGCAGGAATAAATGTGAAATCATGTTAGCTTGATTAGTATGTTTGGGATTCTGGAATTCAGTACTGAATTAGATACAGAATTAGACAAGCAGCAAGCAAAAATTCTGAGAAGGAAATAAAGAGGAATTACAAAAGGCATGTTTAAAACATGAAGTACCATGTAAGGGTCACTACCCTCACTGTAAAAGTATTACAAACCATTATTCACCATTAATATAATTAATATTATATATATTATATATAATCCATACACAGGAGAGGGAACGCAGGGTCAAGTTGTCATTCAAGGAAGTTCTTAACTCAGTATGTAAACAAATTATGTGAACAGAATTAAAAAAAAAGCTGACAATTTCAGACAATGGTCAACTATATAATAAACAGAGAATTCAGCTATAAAAGGCTCAGGACAAGTTAATTTTCAGAAAAGTCAAGTCAGGGCAAGATGTGTTTTTATGTAAAAAAATGTATAGCCTATTATTGGGGCATGTTGTAACAAAGGTCGGTACATCTACACACTGTCTGGGTTAGTTTTTTTTTCCGTCTTTGTTTCTGGGGAACAATGTTGGAAATTGTCTTTCTTTATTTATTTATTTATTTATTTTTATTTATTTTTTTTGTAGCTCAGACTTTAAAGTATACAACTATTCAGAACTTGCCTTCAGAAAAGTTACCCTAAGAAATACTCACTGAACTTGTGACAACTAGCCCCAGTCTCCCCTTTGCTGCACTGTTTAAACAGTGTTTTGCCAGGTAATATATATCTATACATTAAATCGTTTAAAGATACATTAATGAAATATCACTGTTTTTAAGAATCAGACAGAAAAATCTCCAGAAGATGTTTTCTCTGTTTATATTTTGAGGACAAAAAAAATGGTCCAGAAAAAAAAAAAGAGCTAATGGAACGGACTAAAATCTTCCTCACTGACTGGATGCTCCACTGAACTATCAATCACATTTAGGACATTTCATATTCTCTTTAGGATAGGTGGTGAGCTTACCATATTGAGTCTTTTGGCTTCATTACATATCTTTTAGGCTCACTGAGGGGAATGAATGAATGAATGAATGAATGAATGAATGAATGAATGAATGAATGGCTCAGTAAGTGAACTGTTAACCAAGATTTTTTAAGTCAAGTGAGTTAGTTCTATCATTTTTATTAAACCTTAGGCTACTAACATTGTTCATCGGAGATTAACTGTAGTGCAGTTTAATTATATTTAGGGTCCTAATCAACTGAATCATGGCTGTGAAGCTAAACTGGGACAAAATAAATCACAACAAAAACACAACCTGAAAACAGTAATAAACAAAATATGTGCACACAAAGAGATTTATATTAAAATTCCAGACACATTGATGTAAGAGACCACTTGCTTACACATATATATATATATATATATATATATATATATATATATATATATATATATATATATATATATATATATATATATATATATATATATATATATATTTATTTATTTTATTATTTTTTTATTATTTTTTATTATTTTTTTACTCATCAATAGTCGATTATAAACTATCCCAGGATTCCAACTACTCACCCATATCAGCCGCGCGCTTTTGATTCCACTCGTGTTTAATCCTTGCGGTTACTGCACAGACATTCAGTCTCTCAGGATCCACTCCAGCGAAGACTTTTACCTTTAGTCCGAGCAGTATTACAGCCCAACTAAAATCATTATCGATCCGACTCCATGTCGCAAAAACACTTTAGAACGTGCTGCGTCTCCTGATTAATCCAACAGCACGACAAACCAGTATAAATCCAACAGCAATTAACATGATGGTCATCCGTCGTTCAAACAATTAATTCTCGCTACGCAGCAAGCAACTGACTGAAGATGAGGGCAAAAGTTGTTCTGGGTCGCATATTTGGAACAATGAATTTTAAATCATGCGGAGCTTATCGAACAGAGTTAAGCATAGAAAAAAATAAAGAAAAAACACAACAGCACTGAGTCTTGAGGGCTTTGCGTGAGAGGGAAGCCGTGCTCGCCGCCGCAGTAGAGAGTCTAAGTGCTGCTCCGTCCCTGAGAAATATCACACAGACCGTGATGATTGCGCGCTCCCGCCCTCAGGTCCTCTACAGTCATAATAAAGGTGACCCGGAGGCAAACCTGCTGCGGTAAACACTAGCAGAATGCCAGAACACCCCCTACACGACCAAGACTGTGGATGAATGTAAATGACACCCTTCTAATCACTACGAAATAGCAAGAGAGATCCAGTGTGTGTGTATGGTACCAATAAATGTATGGACTATTAGACTATTAATATAAAATACTTGACATTTTCTGTAAAATTTATATATATATAATTAATAATATACTAGTTTTGACCTAATTTTTCAATTATATTACATCCTAATGTCTGGGATTCATACTATATTGGCAGAAAGATTTAGGGTGAAGTCAGCAAAAGTGGGACACTTTTTGGTAAATTGTGTATTAAATACTATTATACTAAGTATTAATATAGTAAGTATTAAATGTGTGATATTGCAAACACATTTAAAAAAATATATATATATATAAATATACATATATACATATACATATACATACATACATATATATATATACATATATATATATATATATACATATATATATATATATATATATATATATATATAAATCTTGTATCAACCATCTTATTGATCAACTGAAAATAAAGTATTTTTAATCTGAAAGAGTGCTATGGTCTTCCTACAGTTACCTTTGATGGACTTATTACAAACGCTAGACCAGAGAGCACCTTGACTTTACAATTTTCCCAGAGATGCACTCTCTACTATTGCACTTAGGCCTATGTTAAGTTGCCTACCCATTTTTATTCTTCATACTTTTTCAGGTAAATTGGGACACACATTTTTATCTAGTTTGTACTTAGATAATACCATTTCTTACAACAGGACATTGTATAAATAATGTTTTTCTATAGAAAAAATTCAAAATTTAAAAGAATAACTTTATAATAGACATACTAGCAGATTATGATATTGATTGTGAACTCATAAACACTTAACATTTATTGAATTAAAACACTCCAAGAGAAGTACAATATGAGTAGTATAAAAATGCCAAATTTTTATTTACGATGTGCCTGCTTTTAAGTGTTTGTATCCATCTGTGTGCTTAAGTGTATGTGTGTATCACATGCCTTCATATTTGTGTGTTTATATGTGTGTAAGAGAGGGTGAGAGCAGGCATGTGTTTACAGGCACCTTTTATGAACAAAAAACCTAATCTTCTCAAATTTCCATTATTATTTTTTCTTTCCCTGCTTCTGCCGACAGTTTGTGGCATTTTCTGTAAAACAAAACAATTTCTCACATTAAGCAACGTATTACATTTTTATTTATAGGATGTCCCACTTTAGCTGAATGCTACTGTTCCAATTTATCATGTTAAGGTAAATTGGGACAGTGACTAAACTTGATATTTATATAAAAAAAAAAGAATGGAAAAACTTGCACATCATTGCATACAATTAAATAATCAATGGTTAGAGATAATGGTTAGAGATTTGGACTTGTAACCCGAAGGTCGCAGGTTCGAGTCTCGGTGCTGGCAGGAGTTGTACAGTAGGTGGGAGGGAGTGAATGAACAGCACTCTCTTCCACCCTCAATACCCATGGCTGAAGTGCCCTTGAGCAAGGCACTGAACCCCAAGTTGCTCCCCGGGCGCTGGATATATAGCTGCCCACTGCTCCGGGTGTGTGTTCACGGTGTGTTCACTTCTCACTGCTGTGTGTGTGCACTTGCATAGGTTAAATGCAGAGCACCAATTCCGAGTATGGGTTACCATACTTGGCAAATGTCACCACTTTCACTTTCAAATACTGTTTGTATTAGAATTTAAACCTTAACAATTTTAATAGACTTAAACTATTTACGGCCACTAAACATGTACTTTCTGATACCTTCCAGTACTTCACACCTACTGTATAGGATTTACATTGACTAATCAAATGTTCATAATCAAATTAATTACTGTTATTATAACATTTCAAGACTACCTATTAGGGATTTCCGTTTTTACAATAAATTATGATAAAATGTTTAGGAACATTACACAGCAATGTCAAAGCCACTTTTATACAGTTTAGTATTTTAATCATCATTAAAAACGTATTCTATTACCACAAATTGAACAACTCAGGATAAATAAACTAATTACTACTGTCCAGCATAAAGCAAAGTTTTAAGTAACATTCTTACTTGCGCACAGCACACAGAGTAGTTTCGTTTTGTGTGAAAACAAAAGCTGGGAAAGCGGAAAGCTGGGAGGTTTTAAAAAAGTGCTAAGGGAATTATAAATATGAATGAATTAAATGATATGAATGTACCTCTGAAGGTTCTAACTGTCTTCAGAAAAGATTAGATGGCATTTTGTTTTCATCTTTGCCATGTAATCAAGGGGCGCCACTATGGCTTCTGGGCCCCCTCTGTGATCACAGTGAAAGGAGGGTCCCCCTTGGTAAAAATACGTTCCGGTCCCACTCTCCCGCATCGGGCCCTTGGAATAGTCCTAACCTCCACCTAATTTGCATGCCCTGCTGTAAATTTTGACCAGTTGATGAAAAACAAGCTTATGTGGATTCTATACTTTTAAACAATTTGGATAAGGTATCTAGAATTAGTTATAGAGCAGATAAAATAGTTTGCCTTAACCCTTTTCTTTATTTAAAGGAGCTATGTGGAGGTTTTTACTTTAAAAAAATCTTTAAAATAGAGTTTTCATTTGTACATGTATGAGCCAACCATGATGTAAAAAAAAGAATGACACCTCGACTGTCCACCACGGTTGCCTCTATCAGCCTGTAGGCTCAATTGTGTGTGGAGAAGTCGGGCCCGAATTGGCACCAAAATTCACAAAATGCGACGTCATGCGCGTTCTCGTCTACTTGGGCTTACAACCGTACGGCACGCCAGCCATTATAGTAAGCAGCGGCAATAGTGTTTTCAGATGGACTCTGTGGATGGAAAGAAGCGACCAGCCTCCGCCAGCACAATTCAGACACCCACGGACACTCCTCGTAAGTAAAAAAAAAAAAAAAAAAAACGTATCTAGTGTGGCAAAAAGAGAGAGCGTGCGCACTGAGAACGAGCATGAGACTGGCTGTAGTTCCTCTAACGGCCACTGGTGTCAGTAACGGTTAGAAATTTCAGAACCTACACAATGCTCCTTTAAAACCTTTTTAAAGCTTTATTTGAACATTTCATGCATGTGATTAGATAAACTGTTGTCAGTCATGTTGTCATTTAAAATCCAGACATCATTGGCAATGTTATTGTTTTAGTGTTTATGCAAACAAAAAGTAATTTTATTTGTTGATGGTTGGTTATAAATATAAAACTTGGTAAAACGATTTATGTGTCAGTACTTTAACATGGAGGAAAGGGGGGCCGACCAATTGTGGCAGAGCAGGTGGAAGAGCCCGAGGCGGAGATGGAGAGCCAACGAGCCAGGGGGATGCCGAGGATCTGGTGTGGAGCTGAGGTCTCTGGCGACCGAGGAGGAGATCCATAGAAACGCGACGGAGCCAGAGCGACTGAGGACCAAGGTGGAGCTGGCGGGAGGAAGGAGCCCAACGGAGCTGGTGGGACGGAGCGACTAGGCGCAGCCACTGGGACTATGGGCCGAGGTGGAGTCCGGGCCTCAGAGTCGGAGGTGAGGGAGACTCCAACCATGGCGATGCTGGAGGATGGCAGAAGCGGGTGGGAGGGCGGGCATGAGGAGCGGCCACTCCAGGGCACATTCTAAGAGCGGGCACTGGAGGACACTTTCTAGGAGCGGGCACTGGAGGATCGGAAGCCCCCTCAGGGCTGGATGAGGAAACGAAGGAGGGCTGGACAGGACCAGCGGAGACAACGGAGAGAGGAGAGGGGGCAGTTCAACCTCCAGTTCAGATTCCCAGTCTATGAAGAGCCTCCTCCTCATTTTGGCCCTATGTGCATTCCATATTCAGCTCACCCTCAGCTGCGATGCAGGGAGCACTCCACGCTCACACCGTCTGTGGCTCTCTCCCTTGCGGTGGGCACTGTAGCCGGCTCTCGCACCTCGTCTGATGGGTTGGGCTCTGGCTCTCCATCATCGGTGGGCTCGGGCTTATGCGCCATACCATGGGTAGATGGTGGGCTGGGCTCTTGGTCGCGAATGGATCCGGCGAGATCCTCCATGGGGCAGATGGTAAAAAGGGACCCGTTTCTCGCCACAGTCCACTCCACAAAGGCAGCGAATTCCTCCCAAGGACCATCTTCAGACGACGACACTCTGCACTCGGCGTTCAGGCTCGCATCATAGAAAGAGCAGAGCATGTCTACTGGGTAGCTGGTGACGTGAGCTAATAACAGGAATTGTCTGGTATGGTCCTCGAGAGATCGTCCTTCCAGCTCCAGCAGGAGGAGGAGGAATTTGGGGCGGAGGAGGGGATCCATGAACACAATGGAAAGATAAAGGACTGAGGAAAACCGGAAAACAAACAGAAGGTAGACACGCAATTTACACTGTTTTAGGTCGGGTCTTCTGTCACAAATACTGTGCCGGAAGGAACACGGAGCCAAGGATAAGCAAAATAGGCTTTATTAATCCAACACATGGGTAAATCCAACAAGGAGAACAGGAGGAAGACACACGTACTTGACTTGTAGACCCAACAAAACTGAACTGAATGACCGGGGCTTTTAAACTCAGGATAATAGGGGAAACACAGGTGTATGGAATCAATTAATAATCAAACTGAACAAGGACATGAAACAGACCAAATAAGGAAAACAGGAACTGACACACATGACAACAGGTCCAATCCTGACACATCTCTAGTGTGCATAATATATAGGCTAATATAATATGCATCTAAAACCACACTGCCTCTGTAACTAGCTTCAGTGTAAATATTGTTAGTAGCTTAAAGTACAACAGTGGCTAGTGTAGCAGCAGTTAGACTACTTTAACTAACTTGGAAAGTAGATTCTCCATCATTGTTCACAAATTATTTTATTTCAATAATATGCCATATTATATATGCAAAAGAATATCCATCAAGAAAAAAAAAGGTAGGCTGGGACTCTTTTTATCCATCAAAATAAACTGAATCGTAAATAGTGGATGTTACTCTATACAATGAAGATGGTCAGATGGGAGGACAGATTTTTCTATATAAAAGATTAAAAAACAACACATTTCATTTTTATTTGACACCACATACCTGTACTTGAATCATGAATCATGTACAGTAAGACCAGGAACATGCATTAAGGAGGTAAACCGAGTCAATTTTGGGGACGCGTGCTGGTACTGTTCAGAGACACGTGAAGAGTGGCTCCTTAGAGTTAATGTATTTATTACACATGCCGCATGCTTAGATCCATATCTATAATTCAGTGCTTTTGTCAGATAAAGGGTTAAGTCCTAGTGCTGTTACTCTGTGCACCTGCTGTGACATTAGAGACAGAAGACGGCTCTGAAGTCACATGTGTATACAGTAGATCACTGCGGCCGGTCCCTGGGGTATTAATGTAATAGCGGAGAGTGCAGACAGTGTGTGTTTCTCGGTCTTTGTGTGCACACAATCTCAGCATAATGAGCTTTTTTCAGTTCCTCCTCCAGCTTCATGCCTAGCTTTGCTGTTGCTTTTTAATAAGCTCAAACTCAAGGACAAGCTCTATATAATTTCATGTTGTTGGCATCAAACAAAAACAGCCAATAGTGTTTATTGTTTTTAATTCATCACATTGAAAGAATTTATCAGATAACATACTTCTGTTTTTGTATTGATTAATTTTTTTTATTAAATTTGTTTAATTTGTAATGTGCAAACTTGTTTCAGTACTTAAATAATAAACAGTTAATTTATTTTTTACAGTACATAATACATGGAATAGTTTTGATGCTTTATTTATTATGTTGCTAAGGGTGTCACACAGTGAATTACAGAACCGCTGGGTGAAGTGATAATAGCCATGCTTTATCGTGAATTAAACACAGCTGTTGATCAAGGACTGCATCTAACTATTTTCATATGTTAGATAATCCATTAAATATAGTTAACAGATGAAACCTTATATGTAAAGTGTTACCAAGTGAACACATAACATGTATATTAGGTTTAATATAACAGATGTAATTAGGTTTAATGATGTCCTCTTTTTTTCTTGAAGGGATAGTTCACCCAAAAATGAAAATTACCCCATTATTTACTCACCCTCAACAAAAGACTATAGAATACCCAAGACGTGTCACTCGTATAGTTTTGAATAGGGAAAATTGCAATGCTCAATATGGCTGCTCTATCAAAGGAAGCCCTGCCTACTGAGTAAAAGAGCCAATCAATAATCAGTAAGTTCATCACATCACTGCAGCTGACATTAGAAGTCCCGGTTGCTATAGAAACAGTCAGCATTCTGAGATGTGTGCTTAGGACTGTACATATAATAATAATGCCTCCTGAAGCAAATCGATGCATTTTTGTAGGAAAAATATCCATATTTAAAAATAAACATTAATCTCTAGCTAACTGTCGTACATGTGTTCATGAGAGAGTGGCATTCCAGTAGGACGTAGGCATAGCCCAAGCTCCAGTGAGAAGTGACGAATGCAGAAGTGCAGAGGAGAGAGCAAAACAAAACACCAGTCACGGATTAGAAGTACAAAACAAGGATTTATAAAGAAAAATGTCAGAGGATTTGGATATAAGCCAAGCTAAACAAAGGAAACTTTGCTTCCTTTGTTCCTGTAAACAAACCTTGGTTCTCGCGAGACTTGCATATTCTCACCAGACCTCATGCTGACCTATTTACTTTTTTATCTTGGCAGAAATGTAATTGGCCAGACCATTTCCAAACTGTTGACAAAAAAAGACAAAAAAAATGTAACGACTGCTCCCACTTCCAGAGAACAGAAATCAGCCAGCATTAGAATGTCCAAAACAGCAAGCTCTCTCTTATCCAAAAGCACATAAAGACAACCAAATGAAAAATCATGTGCCTGACACCAACAGAAAACAACTGTTAAATGGGTTTCCATGTTTGTTAGAAGTCAGGTTTTCTTTTGATGTAAATGGCTCTGACTCGTGTCCTTTGGAAGGTCACATGCCAGCCTCTCCTCCTTTCCATATTAATGCATTTACCTTTAATCGAACAGACCCATAAGTACAGCTCACTCCAGGGAACAGCCTGCTGGAAGACAGCATAGTGATTAAGCCTTTGACAGGTGACTATTAGGCCATGTACTAGTGCTGTCTCTTTGCTATCTTTGGGTTTGTTTTCCATCCTTATATCTCTTCTCCTATTATTTGATTAGCATCCAAGTTATTGTGCTCACAGTGTGGTGTAGTGGGTGTTATGTTTGGTTGATCAATACATACAAGACAGCGACAGAGCAATGCAATTAATGTCCTCCCTGCTTTTTTCAGCAAGCTGTTGAGAGCTGTAAATATCCTCCTTTTTCTGCTTGCCAAGTTTAGTTACCCTTCACCGCCCGTGATAATTTGTGTGTGAGCTTGTAGCATGTACATGTTTGCAAGTCTAGGTATCTTTGCTTGAATCTATGTTTTTAGAAAGTGTATAGTGCAGTGTATAATGCTATGACATCCATATATTCACTAAAAATAACCAGAAATAGTGATTTTGTTTTTATGTGGATCGGGCTGCTATGGTCATACCATATGTTTGTGTATCAGTAAAATGAATCAATAAATTAATTTTTCAAAGCTGTAAATAAAGATTATTAGAGTCCATTTGACAAGAAAACAAACAAACTTTAGCTTGTGATGAGTTAAACAGCAGATTCCCTCCAGATAGAAGACTATTAAAGGCCATCAGCAGAAAGACAACTCAGCCCAACCCATGTTCAAGTTCTGAACCACTCAAATGGAGCAGACAGAAATTTTCAGTTATGAGAGATTCCTATATTATATTTAAAAATGTCACATGCTTATTGAAGATATTCCCAAAGGAATGCATTTATTTAATTTTTTCTAAAAAACAAAACAAAACAAAATAAAAAAAACATTAATGCGAGAATTTTCATGAACTGCAGCGTGTGATGTAATGTTATGGCGTCTCATAATCATTAAATATTTATGACACTCTGGGAGAGATATTGAGAGCCATGTAATTGGCTAACATCAGCATAGCAAAAGCTCTTGGTATTGTTTCAAGACAAATGGGTGACAATTGGTTTCTTGTCTGAGCTCAGTTTTTTACCACTTATTATCACCATCCATCATTCACTCTCTCTATGCTCAAAAGACAATATGCTTTTTATAAATCAACAACTAGTCCTACTGTATAGAGATTTTTCATTTTGGGGTGATCTGTTTCTTTAAACATTAACCAGTTATGCATTAAATGATTCAGATATTTAAGAAACTCTCATTACAAGTCTTTCTGTTAATTTAAAGTCTTGCTAATGTCAGTGCATGTGTCCTACATTTATCAGTGGTTTAGTTAATAAATAAACATCTTGCTATACAGCAGCTAACACTGATGATTTAAGATATGCTGTTAGCATTGACTTTGTTTTGCCATTATCCATCCTTACATTGCCTTTGTTTACTGCCTGTTTGTTCCTACTTGCACTGCTTAAACTGGATAACCCCCTGCAAAAATGTATTCCATTGCTTAAAATTATCAGTAGGTCTTCAATGCGGCAAGAAATCAAATAATGCCATAGCATCCTTAATCCGCTCATATCACGACTGCCAATGTGCGAACATTCCAAGAATCGTATGTCTTTTTCTTTTTTTCCATTGTGGAAAATATTGTCTAAGACACACAAAATGGAACTGAGTTGGGGAAAAAATAATAGGAGAACAAGTTGTGAAAAAAGCACATTATCTTGTCCTTTTCACTTGTAGATAATCTGCCAAAAAACATTTCGAAAGCATCAAGAACTGTAGTTGCACCATGTTAACAGAGCCTGTGATAAAATAATTGACTTACGGAGCATACAATTTGATGGATTCACAGGTAGAAATCTCATCAACATGCACTCATTTTATGTTCCCAAACCAGCCCCAAGTCATTTACATTTACCCACAAGTTTGGGCAGAAAGACCAATGTTCCAACCATGGCATTCAAATTAATTAAAGTATTTAAAATGAAGTTGGTATTGCTTTGTTGCTTTTAACTATTTGCTTTGCTTTGAATCATATGGAAGTCAGTTCAGTAAGAGCACAAGAATAGATTGGAACAAAACTGCTTTTCAAACCAGTAGATGCATCAGAATAATTGGTTTATAAAGATTGCATGAGTGTTTTCTTTGTTCAGCTGCTGTCTCTTGTTTTTACATGAAATCCACATATTGTACCTAATAAATGCTTCAAAGAACATCAAAAAGAGCGAGAGAAAGATCAATTACTTTAATCACTAAACTGGATTCATTTATATTATATATTCAAACATGCTGGATTATTATTTTTTATATTTTGTTTCATTTTTATGTTGCTATCACAAACTGTTTTGAGAGTATCTGACCCTAAAAAAAAACATTTTTACTTATCAATGATGGACTGAACATATGTCATCCTGCTTATTATGTAGTTTTCCATATAAGAAAATAATATTTTATTTGAGATTAAATTTTTTGGAGATGTGTGACCACAAAGCTTCCAGATGATGGTTGCCACGGTCAAATTTTCTTTTTAAATAAATGTAGTTAAGTTGGTTGCGTCGCTGGATTACTATTCCAAACCCAGTCCGTCATCCAGGCTCCAGGATCTCTGGTGGACCACAAACAGAGATATTCTCAGGCATGGAAGGGTCGTGGGTGGCCATCTTCATTACTTACACTTTGTCTCCTTCTATTAGTAGGGCAATCATGAGGACCGGTGGAATCTGCTGTCAAGATGCTCCACACTAATTGATTTCTCAGCATTTGACAATGCCTGGCAGCCAGATAATGGGTGACAGGGAAAATGATGCCTGCATCTTGATTCCTTGCCTTGCTAACACTTGGATAAACACTGTTTATAGATAACATTCTGGGGGTTATCAGAGGGTGTCCTGACAGCATTCAGCAAACCAGAGACTATTCTCCTGTGAGCCTTGTTCTGTGCTTAACATTACCCGTAGCAGCTCTCTTTTTCTTTAACGACCATGGAACAGAATCTGTTTGTCATCAGAGACACCCCAAGAGGCTTCTTTCTCAGAGATCCTGACCTCTTTGTTTGAGAGCCACTTTGTGAAACACTGCAGAGGACCCCGACAGGCCATTTGATATTTCCATATACAGTGCTGCTCACATTCACAGGCAGCAAGTCCAAAAATAATGTCTAATAAACAGCATAACTGCTGTTACGTAGTGATTTTGTCCCCAGTGCACTCACAGGTGAATGGAAGTCCAATGGGGAAATACATTATAGCCATGCAGTGAACATTCAGCACAAGCTACTACTGTTTGTTGCACTTGGATCATTTATAATTTATAAGTATTGCTGAAAAAAAAAAAAAAACTTTATGGGCTGGCTTCATTTGTTATTGTATCCCAATGGGTAAAAAAAGAAAAAAAGCCACATTCTATTGTTTACGATAATGAATTGCTCACATCCAATCCGCAGCAGCTAGGTTTACATATACAGTACAAGAATCATTAATCATGAATTTTCCCTTGTAGAAAAAAAGACTATCTATTTACTGTACAGGGAACATTATGTAATGTATAATTATTTGCCATTTTTATATTTTCTTTTTTTATTTCTCATTTTCAAGTCACTTTTAGCATGCATCTGCTAAAATAATAGAAATATATATTGTGTGTGCTAAGTAAGTAAATTCCATTAGTGTGGCAAAATCGTTATTTTATCAACATGGTAAAAGACAAATTGTATATATATATATATATATATATAGAGATACATATAAATAAAAAAAGAAAAAAAAAAAGAAAACGTAGAGAGTGTATTTATTATAAATGTATAAATTATTTATATTATATTTATTTATATTGTATACATTTAAATAAAATATTATTATAAAAGAGAATTTTGTAATTTAAAATAATAAATGAAAAAAATATTCTAACAATTATTTTATCCAGCTTTGTAAGGTGTTTGATATATTGTGACTTTCTGTCATTGATTTTAATTGTTCACTTATAATTTGACTTCATTACCCATAACTACATGTTTCCAATAAGTGCTGTACCAGAATTGTTACTGAAGAGCACAAAAATGTCTCAATTTGCAACTCACCTTTGTTAGAAACACTTACAGATATTAATCATTTCAGTTTATAGTGGGAATGTCTTATGAGAAGAAGATCGCTGAAACATTGAGCACACACTATTGACACAATGATGAAACCGCCAGAAGGCAGCGGCTGTGAATGGTTTATTTTACACCCCCACAGGATTCACTACAGATTTCTGATCATTACCATATTATGCAAAAGGATTGTGCAAGAGCTTATGGATAGATGGTTTTTAAATTGTCATTTAATGAAAAAAGCACCTCAAGCACTTCAAAAAAGGATTTACAAGGGACATGGACAACTAAATTTGTGTGGAGTGGCTGCTAGGAGGTTTTCATATATGGTTGCTTACATTCACTTACTAAAATGAGCCCACCTTCACAGATCTATATACTCTGGCACCTAAATATGAAGTACAGGGTTCCTATCTAGAATGTAATGTCTACATCGCTCATCACAGTGAAACATTTACTAAGTTACACAACTCAACACAGAACATTTACTTTCACAATACAATTTACATTGAATCGGAAAGAGCATCATACTGAATACTAGATCACTGAGATCATTGGATCAATGAAGCTTTGCATGTAGAACAGCATTCATACTCTGACCTCTGAGCCAAGCCTTGAATATTCATCCCAGTCCTTTGAAAAGAGAAACGTATGGCTGGAATCTTTCTGTTTTCGATACATTTATTCATTTCTAAATTTGTTCTCGCTGTAATCAGCACAACAATAGTAGCAGCTAGCGAACAAATCAGTTTAAGACCTCTATACTCAGGCCTATACATATGTTCAGGAGTGCTTTCATGAGCATCTAGATGATCAATCACAAGATCTTATGTTTATTAACACTTAGGGAGTTCTCGGACATATAGTGCAAAGTAGATACTGTTAATTGCTGAAAAATAATGCAAAATCTCTTTAAACTGACTGTATTTTTTAAAAGTCTCAGGTTGGTCTATACTGCCTTTTCTATTTTTCTGGAGCACATGGCTATTTTTCCTCTAGCCGGAAATGAAAATTACACACTATTCACCAAAATGCCTTCATTATTTGCCATGTAGACCTTGTTTGCTATAAAATGTTTAACTTTTTAAAGGAAATATTTGCATGTCATGAGTTTGTCTATCTATGTTATATTACAGGGGGTTTTCAAACTGTTCAGTGTTTTGGGACTGTCATTTTTTGAGTGGAGTATCCCTTTAATAACAATTATTTTATTTTTTGGAAAACAAATTTGCATAAAATTAAAAAAAAAGTTTTTCTGAGTTTTGCAACCCATACACGTGAAAAAAAATAAATAAAAATAAAAATAAAAATAAATAATTTATATTTATTTTGTAATTTCTGCATTTAGCTGCTCACAAGGGTTTGTAACATTCTCTGTAAAATTACTTTGTATTTATTATTTATATTTTATTATTTATAACTATATTTATTGTTTATTAACTTTTAAACATACATTTGAACTGAACTGAAATTATCTAAAAAGTTATCTGTATGTTTATGCATATAATATATTTTAAAGGGATCATATGATGCTTTTTTAAAGATCATTATTTTGTGTATTTGGTGTAACAGAATATGTTGATATGCTTTAATGTTAAAAAAAACACATTCTTTTTCAAATACTGTACATTATTCTATGCCCCCTCTCTCAAACGCATTGTTTTCTACAAAGTACCTTCTTCTGACAAGCGCAGTCTGCTCTGATTGGCCAACTGATCCAGTGCATTGTGATTGGCCGAACACGGCAAGCACTCGGAAATGTAATGCCCCTTAATCGCAAGCTTCATCTTTCAAAATAAATGTAAAGACAGTTAATAATGTCTTTAGTTTTACCATCAGTTCAAGCCTGAAAGGGGAACAGAGTCGCATGACACATGTGATGAAGCTCATATGTGTTTGCAGAACACAAGCCACCGATGGTTAAGACAGCTGACTCCACTGTGTGACCCTCTCTCTCTCTCTCTCTCTCACACACACACACACACACACACACACACACACACACGACGCGCAAAACTCCGCATTTGAACAGTCAACAGCAAATACTTTAATAACAAAACATACTTAGAGTAGCTGATTCAGAAGCGCCAGATTGTCATAGCAAAGTCAGAATTACCTCCTCTCCTAGGTTCACGAACTGGTCGTCCATAAAATGCATTACTGTTCTGTTGTAAGTAATCTTAAAGATTCCTAAATGCTTTTGCTTTTGCCTAGAATCACACAGCATCTCCCTGACATGGCTGATTCAACACTAACTTCGGTTACTGAAACCATGCCTTCTTTCTTTGCGTGAACATTTGGGTGGGATTACGCAAATATTTCCACATAGTGACGTAGATATGTGGGGGTGTTTTTGAATAAGCCGTTTTAGAGGGGCGTGGCAGAGTCTTAACTTTGATAAAGAATATCTCTTTGGATTTGATACTTTAGTCTTTGCCACTTTACAGATCTTCTTCATGCACCAAGAGCTTGTAATTACTATACAATAAGAGATATGTGATATTGCATATTGTCTAAAAATATTGATGTTTTCTTTCTTTGGTTTTCAGGTTTTATCTGAAATTAGACTTGAATTGTAATGACTATAATGTGACCATATGCCTTACGTTGAAATAATGCATTTTAATGAATAAAGGACATGCATTACTTAAATTACTGTATTATATTGTATGTTGTATAATGAATATAAAATATGTTATGACTTCCAAGTTTCAATAAATAGACTAACATATATATCACTTGTGATTGCTGCGTATGATGATGATATAATGATTTTTAATAAATAAAGGTAAATATATATATATATATATATATATATATATATATATATATATATATAATATATATATATATATATATATATTAATAAATAAAAATGTATTTTTTCTATGGCTTCTAGATTTCAACAAATAAATCACATTTTTAGTATTAGTGTTACTGTATGTGTGCCCAATCAAGGTTTTTTTATTTTTATTTTATTTGACCTCACTGCTTCCAACGAGCATAGTGTGGAGTTACCTTGTGTCAACCTTAACAACACTGTTGAGATGCGCAGACTTATTCACACATGCTTAAGCTCTCTCTCTCTCTCTCTCTCTGTCTAATAACTTAATTAATAACTGCATTAGTCTGCTATCAATGGCTCAAGTCTCCATTACCAGCTTTAAAATTATGTTTTTGAATTAGCAACGGTGGCATGGAGGCAGAGATGTGTAGAGTAGCATTTAGGCACCACACAGCCCACAATCCTACCTACAAGAGCATTTTAAGGACAAAGCCTGATGAATGTCTTGAAATACAATATCTAAACAATGTCTGAGGTGTGGTAACCATAGTGTAAGCAGAATAATTGACTCCTGCCCGTTAAATAATTATTTAAAAAAATAATGCACACCCAAGGTGGTGATGCGGCCATGATGCATAACCACTCTAAAGAAAAAAGTTAAAAAATATATATTTTTAAAAATGGCACAATGTACTGTATAATTTAAAGGTGTTTATTTTTTTACAGGTGTTTACCAGTGTTTGGAATTTTGCATTGATTTGTGTTTTAGAGTTAACAGAAATTTCCATAAAATTAATGGATAATATCCTGTGTAATGATCTGCCAGTACTTTTTCATTTTATTATGATTATTATTTATGTTATTATTTTACAGTGTATTAATATCTAAATAAATACATTATTATTTTCATGTTAATATATAAATATTTTTATTCTTTCTTTTAAAAAATCAATTGTTTGTTTGTCTTTATAATATTAACATATGCTAATATTTTACTATATGTTATTGATGCATTAAAATATATTTTAATAATGAACTATATCATATTTAAAAATGAACTATATCATATTATAATAGTTAGCTTTAAAGCGATTTTGGAAACAAACAAAAAATGTATAATATTATAAAAGAAAATAAACTAAATAATCTATAACTGTAAATGTAATGTATGATATTACTATATTATTCATTAAAAATATTAATACACTTAACACACTTGCTAATATACTATATTAATACATTCATATTTGAAACCTAAATGCTTGCTTTGAAGCCTAAACAAAATATTTAAAATAACACAACATTATCTTATATTAATACATAAAATAATATAATAATATGAATATATTCCTCACACAATATAAGTGTGTCTTATATACATGATCTCTTGTTTGTAAAGTGTGAAAAACCCCAGCTGTAGAATCCTTTAGACCACCTATTGAAGTTTTCGAGATGACCATGGTTTGCTCCACTTAGGCTGATCTCTAAACTGCAGTTTACAATATACATACAACAGAACCCAGTGGTTCTCAGTCAAGTCGTGCATTCATTGTTAGTGCAAAAATGTGTTCTCAAGGTGAAGGAAAAAAGGGCAAGTTTTCTGTTATAATCTGTTCCCGGTTTTCTTATGATACAAAGTTGGAGATGAGCAGCTAAGCTGTCTGGATGCTGATTTAAGTGGTTGCTACTTGAATTATTTCTTGCAGTTCATTACACTACATAGCTGGCATCTGTTCATGACAAATTAGAAACACTAAGCAAAAAGAGTTCATAGTTGTCTTGGAATTAATATCATTCATTCCTTTTCATACTAACACTTTTGAAAGACATATAGCTGGTGATTCATTATGAGTGTAACATTGGAGTGGCTTGATAATAACAACATTATTCTTTACTCTTTATTCACTGACAGTTATTTTAAACCCATGTGGGCTGGATCCAGAATGAAGTCAGCTAGGCTCCTGCCTTCCTAAACCATATCATAATTTAATGAGAAATGATCTTTCCAGGATTCATGCCAGTATTTCTCAGTGTTAATATATGTATATATATGCATCCTGGACACCTAACCCACAATTAATGTATGAATGTTGTTGTGTTTGTAGCCAAATTAAGCCAGGTGAGGTATTCAGGTATTTAAGAGCCACTGTATGGATCAGATACATGATAAATAAGACTAAAAATAGTTGATCAATGTTTTCAGCTTGGCAGAGTTCTAACAGTAAATGTATTCAGCAGTGTTAATCTTGTCAGCAAAAATACTCATAAAGTATCCCACAAACCTGTGCAATGCATTTTGGTGCGGCTGAAAAAAATGCCATCTGAAGCAGCTGTTGGCAGCGGTTTCTTCACAAATGTAAAATTTTTCCACTTTTTGATTTCTTAAATATCTATCTATAAATATCTAATTAATGAATTTCTGATCAACAATATAAAGCTCCTTTTCCGTTATTTTGAGATAAAACCCAAAAATAAAAACTAGTGAACAGTTAGGTGGCGGTAATCGACTGCTGGTATTCTAGCAACAACGGAAAGTTGCATTCCAATTCACATAGGAATACTATCCATCCTTAATTAATAGTATTGAAACTTAGAATTAGTATTTCCCAATTTCAAAATATGTTATGCTGCATCTCAATTCGCCTACTTATACTATGCCCAAAAATATGTAATATTTTTTGTGAAGAAAAAGTACATTTTGAGTGGGTAGCAGAAAAGAATGCAAGCTTTACGTCATCATAATTATGTCATTAACATATAATACTGTACTCTGTTGCTTTAGTTACGAGCATCCTGTCACCATTTAAAACTGCCCTGTCAATCATCTTGTCACAGTTAACATTATCCATTGGAGAGAAATGAAGGGGCACACTGATCTGCCAGTTGTGTCTTCATCCTTAGAACACTCCTCATTTGTTTGCATAATGATGCATTTAAAGTTAATGACCAACCGTATCTTTATAAATGTTGGTTGCAGAGAAATATAACACTGATAATATCAAGGCTGTAATCATGTCTCGAACATGATATATATACACATCACTCGCAAACACGAGATCAGAGATTGCGCTGCACACAAATAGAAACATTCAGGAGGCACACAAACTTGCTGTCAACACTGTCCCCCGAATTTTATTAATGAAGCAGCTTCAATACTGTATTGCTACATTATATACCTCAGCAACGATGGGGAAAAAAAAATCACTGTTTTTGAACTAACTAAACTCACAGAGAAGACGCAGGTAATTCACACAAGCAACTTTAATCTCTCTCTCCAAGAATAACTTTCTGAAGTTTATATATATATGTATATATAATATATATATATATATATATATAATATATAATATATATATATATATATATTCCCATTTTCAATTTCCAATTTGATTGGCTAATTTTGTAAGATAATAACTTCTGCAGAAAAATATCTTTCCAGGCTCACTCTAAAAATCTCAGCAATCTCTTGCTCTCTCTATCTCAGAGGCACAGCTCTCTCCGCTGGTTTTCGTTTTAGTGGGTTATGTGACTAAGTGTTTCTTTGTCTTTCATCCTGATCGCTGTGTCGCACTGAGCCAGCGAGACCCTGAATCCTCTTTTCAGCAGTGTCTGGCAAACCGCTAGCTTTTCCTCTGTAGTGCCATAACAGTCGGTGTGGGAGAGCCCCACTTTGCTTCGCATTAGCAGGGCTGTTTGAAGGGATAATGATGCACTAACTTAAACACTGATGACTGGCAAACAGTTCACAGCATCTACAGATCTCCTCAGCGTGAGGCCAACTTCCTGGACTGCAGGTAGGCTGATGTCCACCCACTCAGATACCCACACGTCCTGTAGAAAACTGCTACACACAAGCTGCAGCCCAGGCAACATCAAAAGGTTTGAGCTCTTCAGTATAGGCCTACTTGAAGCACATGAACAGAAGCATATAGCGCGTGCTTTCATATACTGAAAAGCATCTGAAAAACAAATATGCCATTTGGCATGTTTTTCTTTTGCCATGAAGCACTGACACTAAAATTAAGGCAGATAAGTCAATATTTTTAACAGTGCTGGGTAGACAACTCTTGAACTAAATTGTATCACATGACTGAAACAAATGCGCCGCCCTACCGGGCGGAAGAATACGTGATGAAAATTGAAAATCTATCACACTACACATTTTAGGTAATGTAATCTGACTAGTTTTTTTGATAACTGGTTCATTTTTGACAAATTTTGATTAATTGATTCAATCCTTTAGCACATTGATTTAAAATATGACAATCTCACCATACTGAATTAAAAATTTAAGTAGAAGGAAAATTTATTAAATTCTTTGTTATCAACAAACATGAAGGTGCATAAATATTACATTATCAGGGTTTCCCAAACTGGGGTTTGTGAAGAAACTGCAGGGAGTTTGTAAAATGATGAAAAACTAACTAATTAAATCTAAAAAATAAAAAAAAATAAAACACTTTCTAAAAACTTAACTTCACGTACATTTTAATGGTCAGATTTGGGTCTTCACAATAATGTACAGTAGTGAAAAAGTAGAGATTCATTTTAAAACTTGCTTAAAATTTTTTTAAAGATTAACTTTTTTAAAAAAAACTGTTAAAACGTTGTTAAATGAAGGCAATTATCTAAATTAAAAAAATAAAAATAAATAAAATTAATAAAAAATGTCAAAGTAATAATTATAATAGAATAATAAAATTTCCAATATCGATAAATTGTTTGTTTTCACCCTACTATTTCTCATTAAATTGTAACATCATACCTTACATTTCCTTACATCCAAACACTTAAATGTCCAACTGTATATCTTAAAATGCCCCTCGCACATATTTTCAGTTTGCTGCGGCACCCCTGAAAATCTCGACATTGCTAAGATCAATACATCTTTATATCAAAAATATTTCACACATTTGAAAATATAAAATCTTGCATTAATTTTCTCAGCCAGCCTTGGAATGAGCAATTATGTGGGTTATGGCAGCTTGCTACAATTGTTGTTTGTGTTTTTTTAGTAAATACAGAAAGAAATTTTCGCGAAACACATGGTGGTTTGCACAACATGCTCTTTCTGCTGAATCCAATCAGATTACAGAACATTTCTTAAGCAATGGGTGTCATTTTCCTGACTTAGAGTGGATTAAACCTTTGCAATACATGTGCCCCAAATAATTGACTTGACAAAAACGCCCAATTTTATTTAAAACCGGTAGATATTGCTAAAATAACGTCTCTCTTTCAAACTGACTCACTTATGCCACATAAGCAACATTATTTTGGGTCTTCTTTTCAACTCAAAAACCTGACAGGCTATACTGAATTAATTCAGTCTTTATTACAGTAACCTTAAAGGTTTGATAGACATCTAGACCCCCCGATGGTGCCAACAACCTGCGCATTAAGATAATCGTAATGTCTGTGTTCTGATTCGAAACCATGTTACATCCATTATACAACGGTTTAAGAAAAACAGATCAGTTTCGCAACAACCGCTCGGCTCCGTGATATCAGCTGGTAGAGCTTAACTAGGAAACTAGCAGGGCTTTCTCAATGGTTTCTCTCTGGCATTGCACATTATACCAGTGAGTAGCAGATTTCAAGATGTTCACAAGATGTTGGGTACAAGAGGTCATTTGTCTGGAATGGGGGGGGGGGGGGGGGGGGGTACAGTTTAAGCTATTAATTAAAGGCAAGACACCAGAGATGTAATATGGATAAAAAAAGAATATATACACCATGCAAGCTGATTGATCCCAGGACATTAAAAAAAATTGTGTGAACAAAATGAGACAAAATCGTGAAGTATGAATTTGCATAGATTTCCTCATTAGGAATCTGAATATTTGGAGAAGTCAGGTTCAGAATCCCTTGCTTCATTTGTTGGCATTAAACAAGAAGAGGAAGATTCTGAGTATATGCCAAGTTCTGTCATGAAATTAGATGTTGCAGGCTGATGGGGTCCTTAATTGCAAACTGATAATATTCACAGCGCTTAAACTACTTGGGCGAAGTTTATTGGTTGCATACGCAGCTAATGACGCTACTGCTTGTACATTTTAAATGGGCCTGGATTTTGTAAATGTGTATTGTGGATGCATTCTTTTCCACTAGTCTGAAAATAATTACATCTTATAAACGGAAAATATCTTAAAACAATGTTTTTTTTTTTTTTTTGGATGTTGTTTTTTTTTATTTTGTTGTCTTGCCTAATGTGCTGTTTAGTAAGAAATCACTTGAGATTTTAAAGTGCCTCATTTTATGCTTCTTTTCGACTTATTACCTTTCATGCAGTGTGTCATGTAGATGCATGTTGAACATAAACTATCTGCAAAGTTGTGAAGCCAACACTTGCATGATAACAGGTTAATATTTGTCAACAAAAAAGAGGAGACTCGCAATTGCCGAAATCGAGTTAGCGTCAGGAATTGGACTCGTAGTCTGGTACGGCTCTAACGTCACGAAAGTACACCAATTAGTCACGACTGTCCACCAGCACGTTTTAAGTCGCCAAACTGACTGCCCACCAAACACAGTTAAACCGTCTTCAATGTGGATAACTTCATTCGCGAAGAAGAAGACACTGTATCCTACGCTGTGAGAGATTAAAATTGTTTGATCACATACTCCATAATTACCACAAACTTGTCAACACTTGACACTTACAATGAGATAAATGTCATGCTCCAGTGCACGGCTGGTGAACCAGCTCTTCTTGCTTCAATCAAACACTTTAACATCAGAATTTCAGCTCGAGTTTGGTAAGCTACCACTCCATTCAATCTTTTGACTATGGAATTGAGACAGTCTCCCAAAAAAAAAGGCTGTCATTTCTGTCAAAGCAATTGGCATTAGTTTCCGACCACTAGGTGTACACGTTATAGACCAATCCCAAAGGGACGGCGCATTCTGACCAACACAGCAGTGAGAGCATACACCCGGAAGAAAGGAAGGGTTTTAGAAGAGACGATTCTTTGAACTGCTCCGCACAAGTCGTTTATGAATCATTTGTGTGCATATGAGGTAAAAGTGAAATGCTATTTTCTGAGAATAACTAACATGTTTTTTGACCTTGCATGCATGTAAACCTGTTTTAGGAGACTCATAAAACAATATTAGCAACCTTAAAAATGGCATAATAGGGGCACTTTACGCACTTTGGGAATGTAAAGCAAACAATGTACTTGGCATGAGAGATTTTTGTAGGAAATCTAGACTCCAAAACATCTCGTTTTGATTCAAGTGAGTTCTATGGGCACAACGAAAACAAATAAGAATGAAGAAGACCTTAGGATGAACCTTCTTATCGCTTTGAGTTGGCCACAAAAACTGAAGTTGGATGCAAACACAATTTTACATTCCCTTTAATGGTGGGAGGAGAGGACTATAATTAATAGCTGGAATTTTCACAAGCAATATTATTTTATTATTAATAATGGCCTTCTCGTACGTGTCGTCATTATAGGGCTTCCTAAAAATTGACAAAACGAGAGGTGTGATTTGGACAATATAGAGGCCAGTACGGCTATCAATTAATTCTGATTTGCACATTACTTGGGGACATTAACTTAGCCCACGGGCTATAGATTCAACCCACTGCTTCATTAAAATTATCTAGCTTTGGGCTTAAAGGAGCATCGATGTCACAGAGCAACATACACATCATACACTTTAATGTTACTCATGACCAAAACCGCGTTAAAAAAGCAAATAAATACAGAAGCGATTCAATCTGGAGAGGAGGACTGTTGTTTTTTTAATTAGAAAAGTTACTAGCATGTGTAGATTGAACCCTGTTACCTCGTTACCAAGATGAATGACTGCAACGGGTTTGACGAAAGAAGTAAAAGCACTGTTTCAATATTCCCCACTGCATTTTCTATGAAAACAAACTGTAGATAGACGAGTCGCTCTAAGGTTATTTGGAGATTAGTGTTTTTACCATGTTTTTTACTATAGCGCAAAAAAAAAAAAAACGAGTGTCAAAAAGAAGCAAAGGAAACACTTTGGGTTCGGCAAAGTAGCATGTTCAACAGAATGGAAAATGAATTTGTAGAGTCGGTTGCACCATAAGACCTCATTTATTTCAGACCTACTGGGTCATAACGGAAACATAGGAGCTTGTTGTCTGTCTCTGTGCTAAAACCTATCATCCTTTACTGTTATTGTCCAGTGATGTAGGGGAAACCAACCAAGCACCTCAAAATTAAAGCTAAAGATTTCTTCCCCAAAAATCGAACAGCATTTATCAATGTTTTATCAGCTGTTTTTTGACTCTATTCTGTCGGAACCCATTCCTGCAGAGAATCCATGGTGAGTAAGTGCTGTAATGCTACATTTCTTTCAACACATGTTCTGTTCGGATAAAAGCCTGGGGTGACATCATTATATTGAACAAATAATGTAAGCTAAATACAACTAATAAAAGTAGAAGACTCCTCATATTATACCCCAGTTGAAAACATGGCAAAACACGCAGCATTAAACTACAAACAAATTGTGCAGGGATTTATGGTGCACAGGACTCAAGTGAACCAAAATGAATCGATTCATTTAAATCAGAGGATCGCTCATAGCTAGCTAATGACCCAGTAATGACTGCTATTGACTAGAGGCCATAAAAAAACAGATAAGATGAGAAGGATAAAACATCTACCCTACACTATAGCACAACAAACAATTAGGCTATAGGAAAATATCCTGCGGTCTGACATGAATCATGCCATGTTATCTCATACAAACAAGGATTCATGATTGTAAATCCATCTTAAAGGGGTCATATGATGCGATTTCAATTTGTCCTTCTCTTTGGAGTGATACAAGCTCTTGGTGCATAAAGAAGATCTGTAAGTAGCAAAGACATAAAGTCTCAAATCCAAAGAGAGATTCTTTATAAAAGTAATAAGACTTGTCCACGCCCTCCTAAAACATCTCTACGTCACTGTGTGGGAAGATTGCATAACGCTGCCCAATATGTAAAGGATTTGCCACTGATGATTCAAACGTCTGAATTTGAAGCAGTGTAGAGTAGCACGTGTGTTTGTCATTTCTCCGCTCCAAACATGCAGACATGGTTTTATGTTTACGCGGGCAGCGACTATGCAAAGCAAACACGAAACAAAAGCCAGTAGAAGTCCATTATTAATCAGTATTAGGTACCACACTGATGCAACAACAGCCTCGTTTGAAAATGGGTTTATTGTTGTCTGTCTTGTAATGCCAGGTTGGTCTGACTGGCGACACGCCAGAACACGTCATATGTTGAGGGCGTCCGTACATTTCCGTCAGGCCGTTGAACAAATTTGGCGAATCACCAAGCCCTGGGCTAGCTGACCAATCAGAGCACACCTGTGGCTTTCCGACCGCTGAGCTTGTAAAAAATTAAGATTTCAGAAAGGCGGGGGCATAGGGTGAGACAGACCCAATAATGTACATTATATGGAACACTAATGTGTTTTTTTTTGGACACAATTAAACCCACATAATAAACACATGCCACAGGACACTAAATACACAAAATAATGTTCTTTTTAGCAAACATCCTATGACCCTGTAACAGTTTTGAAAAATAACCCCTTCTTATGTGACTGACTCAAATACGACGCTCACCAATAATTTCACTTTGTATTTTAAATACCTTTGACGTGCATTGGATTTCTTCAAAACGCCTGTTTAAGAGCATTTTCATTTGGCCAATGATATTTTATGTGCTCTCAGACGTCACTTATGAATTGGATCACATCACTATGTGATTGTTAATTCAAATGAAACATTGTCTAAATGATAGTCTCTGTTGCGCACTATTATTTATAATGTGTACTGGTTTGAATGTGTCTCGGATATTACAAAGTGAAAAACTGTTCATGCCAAAGACTATTATAAGTTCAACTCAAAAACCAGTGCTTAATGTTACAGAGTCAATATAAAAAATTGGCGTGTGTAATGGAAGTCAGTGAACTTTGCCTATTTGGTTAAGTTAACATCCCCCACGACTTCTTTCAATTAGGTTGTGAAAGGTAACATTTGGCTTAGGGAAAGACATTGATCTAATTGTCAGTATTTGGAGATATCCCAAAGATTTACCAAACAGATTTGCTTATGTAATTTGCAAAGGATTAAAGTTTACTATCAAATTAATCACTGTAGCCGACTGAACGGTAATGACATTTTCATTGCACTGCTTTAACTGTAAGGATATCTGTCTACGTATGTTGTGCCGAGGCGTTTTTTTTCTTCTTCTTCTTTTTTGTTTCTTTCAACGCCCAAAAAAATACGTTTGTGCATATGCACAGAACCTAACGTTCAGGGGTTAGTTGCATCCCAATCAGTTTAAAAGGTTCAACTTTAAAACTTTGGTCAGAAAGACATACAACAACATTTTGGTTCTTTAATGTGTGTTACCGTTAGTTTAAATACTATATGCAAAGACTAAACAAAATCATGGGTGGCACTGTGCTTTATTGAATGTGGTTAAATAGCATTTTCTCCTTTCTTAAAATTTCTCTTTCAACTGCTAATTAGGTGTACATGCCAAATCCTTGCCTTTATATCAGTGAAGAATAGAATGCTGCTTATTGTGTTTACTTGAAACATTTTGAGGCTGTGAAAGACACGTATGAAGTCTGGCTAAAATGCACAGGTTATTGCAGTGTAGATGATCATAATAATCTGTCTTTCGTTCACCCTTCGGACCGGATCCCTTTCAGATACTGAAACACATCAAGTGGAATACAAAAATGTGTGAACTAGCTTTGGTTGTGAATAAGGGACGATGTTTGTAACGGATCTATTTTAATACTGAATCAAATCAATATCCTTTATACTGATATCAACAACAAATATTCACTATTATTATATAATACAACTTGTATTAATATACTGTAATATTATGAATATTAATACTAACTTATATGTTGTAATATAATGTATTTCTATTGTATTAACAATTGATTTTTATTATTGTTACATAATGAATTTAATACTATGCATATTTATAATGAAATTATTATTTGTACATAATAATAATAACATAATAATGATAATATTAATTAAATAAGTTGTGATTTTACTATAATAGTATAACTGTATTATAATTAATATAATTATCATTATATATAAATATAAACTGCTACCTTACTAATACTAATAATAAATTATGTATGAGTTACTATATCTATTTACTATTATAAACTATTATAATAAATGTATTATAATTATTTTTTAAAATAATAATGTTATATTTATTTAAATGCTTATTTATCATAACTATTAATAATTCTTGATTATTTTTGGTCATGCAGTTTTATCTATTAATTTCCTAAACAATACTAAACAAAATGAAATAATGAATATTGCTTATAAAATAAGTACTATTGTAAAAAAAACAATATTGTAATAATAATAACAATTTACAAAACAACAACACAATTAATGATTATTATTACAAAGGTGGTTAAATCCGAATACTCATAAATCTATTTCATTGATTATTATTATTATTATTATTATTATTATTATTATTACAAACATATTCAATCAGAATATTCAAAATAGAAGCATTTGCACTTGTGGTCTTTTGCACCCCACTGATGTGTAAACAATTGTAACACTCTCAAGGCGTACTGACACTTTTATTTCCATTCAAGACCTTTCAAAACTCCACAGTTATGAAACTAGAAAAATCCCCTCATATTTTCACACTCAATATCATAGCACAATATTTTCCAACCTTCAGTGAGAGTCCACCTGGGATGGAAGGTTGGGAAAATCTGCCATTGTTAATGCTAAAAATAGGCAAGATGCAGTCCCTGCTTCTGATGATGAGGTTTGGTGGGAAGAAGGTGGGGAGTGTGAGGAGCCAGCAGAGTGGAGATAGACTGATGAGAGGAAAGAGCAAGTGAAAACCTCACCCACCTAATGGAGAGGATATTGAGTGAAGTGGCTTTTCCCATGCTGTGCCATAAACTCAAAGCCTGGAGATAAAAGCCTATGGCTAATCAAGCTCACTTGTGCCTTCTAAACAATGCGATTAATGTGGCATGTAAGAAATTAAGGACAGAGCTGCTCATGAATGTTGCAAACACGCTGAGAAAACATCAGTACAATTATCAACATCCCTATCTATAGCGATCTGCAGGTCTCTCTCTTTTTACAAGGGTGGATTTTTGTGGTCCGCTCTCTTTTTACCATTAGCTAAGCTCTGTCTAGGCATGCAGTGGAGGATAGGCGAAGATGGCGGAGGAGGAAACAGATCCATGGAGGTGCATGTGTCCATGTATATCTTATATCCCACTCCTTTTATACCCACTACGTCACCGCCCCCCTACCTTTCACTCATACCGTTTCTGGTCTACTCCGGTTGTATTTTTGGCCCACTAGCCTGTTGAGGGAATGATGGCAATAGCCAGAGCCGATTCTCTGCCGCTGAATCCCCTATGAGGATTGGGGACAAAAATCTGAGTTTGCACTTGCCTGAAGGAGGTGTTCCCGTCTCAGCCTTTTTCACCTGTGGTGGAAACATGCATCTCCAGCCCTGTGAATTTGTGATGTTGTGCTGCTTCCTGCAAGATTCAGTGCATTTTGCAGTTGAAAAAGCACTTGTTTTAAAAAGTGATTCCATGTTTAATTCATGAAAGCTGCCATGACGGGCGCAGAAGGTACCAAAAAATCGTGAGATTGACACAAGTAAAAAAAAAAAAAAAAAAAAAAAGCGTCAAGAAGAGTTGCATGAGAAGGTCGAAGAAGATAGTGGTAAATATGAAGAAGGAAAAGAAGTCGTCCTTGGAAGAAGAAGAAAGAAATCTAAGTGATCAAATGTCGAAGTAATAAAGTCAGTCAAAGTCGTCGTCAAAGTTTCAAGAAGTAATAAGTCGAAAAAGTCGTTGTCAAAGACAAGCAATTTGACGAAAAAAGAGAAGGCAAAAGAAGTCGAAGTCAAAGAATAGTATTTTTTTTTTCTTTCAAAGTCCTATACAATATAGTTAAAAGGTGTAAGAAATTAATTGAAACGTTAAATCTACTTTCAGTGTATATAGTATGCTTTCCATTTATTAATTAACATGTTTTTACATGCTTTTCGTTAAAAATGTCATACAGTGTGCAGTGGATAAATGTTTGTAATGTTACCCCATTAGCAAACAAAAGACACATTTTTTATTCCCCCTAATGTGAGTAGCATTAGCAAACATCAAACAAAATGTATTAAAAACATATAGTAAGTATGAAAACATAACTGAAAGATTTGATTTGTGGGGGTATAGGCTAGGCTAGCAGGCTAATGCTTTAAGACAATATGCTAAGCAGTTAACTTGAAAACTATGCTGAAAAAATTCATTTTAAAATCCTAGCCTTTTTGTTTTGACAATGGCATCTACCAATTGGCGCATGCATGCTAACCAGCTAAACCTTGGCTGGATCCAAATATGGATGGACATAGTAGGTGAATAACATGACGTAAGTTAATATGAGAGTCATATGTCTAAATTCATGAGCATTCATAAAACAGTAGAAAAACGTAGATGACCAACTATTATTTCCGGTGGGCAGCCAATGGATACTTTACAATCCCTTATAGCCACAGGAGAGGAGTTATAAATGGTAGTGAAAGTGACTCAGCTGACACTGGGAGGTCACATGATAATGCACTACGTCCAAATTACAATCATACACATATTCACATAATACTTTTTTAACAGTTGCAAAGTAAATTACTTATTCAGAAGAAGTAACTATTTAAAGAGTATGAGATTTTTGACGACTTCCAGTCATATTGACTACTGGAGGCCAATATGTCATGGACAGTTTTATTACGTTTCTTCCCAGCCTTTCCTCTGGAAGCATCTTAGATTTGCTTTGGCCTATTTCCTGTTTGCAGAAAACTCTGAAGTTTATGTCATCATATTATGCTTGATTTACAGAATGTGTTGATAACCTTCAGGGCATTTTTTCATAATTGAGGTAATCTGGACTGATCTGCAGTATAGATAGCTTTGCTGTTAATGTGACTCAGGGCCCGTTCAGAAACTGGGCTGGCATTCAAATGATGGGCAGCTTGGACGGTCTCAATGGAAAAGTGTAGGAGTGTTGGCTCATCAGATGCGGTTTTGTTCCAAGACTGTTGTTCAGTCACAATGGAGAGCCTCACATGACCAGACCCAAGCCATTAAGTACAAAAAAAAAAAACCCAATCAGGCTAATGAATGGCGTCCTCTCATAGAAAAAGCATGCCATCAAGTTCATGAAGATTATTGATCAAAAAACTGGACATACAATTGCAAAGGGAAAAAAAAGAGGCTATTCACACAGAACCACGTTTTTGCAAAAATATCTTCTTTTGTGTTTTAACAAAAGATAATCATAAAAGATTTGAAACAACATGATGGTGAATAAATGCAGGCATAATTTTTTAATTTCATCATTTTAACACATCATCAATGAATGCATTATTAAAATATATTTCCAAAACCTACAAAAGGAAAAGCATGTGTACATTCAAGATTTAAGCACTTACAAAAATAAAATGCTCTGGCAAACCTTTGTGACAAACTTGGTCAAGCGTTTCTACAAATTACTTTCCAAGACTGCCATAAATAAACCTTTTTTCTCACAGGTGTAAAAAATAAGAACTGCAGACCCACAGGGCAGTTTGAGGACATGTTTCAGTCCAAGGCGGAAGTAACAGCCCCATGATGATTCCTGACCCTGTTGTTTCATTCTGAGAAAAATGCTAAATTGTGCAGAATCGCCCACATACATCACGGTTTATTGTGTCATTTTTCTGAATGTGTGTGTGAGTCTTTAAACTAGAAAACGGGTTTGATGTGAATATACAATGCCTGGTAAAAGGAATAATGAATGATGAGGGAAATGAATCAAAATGGACAAAGATGACAGGGTTGACGTATATTCATTGGCCAAGATATACACCATACATTTTAATCATTCAAAGAAACTTGGCTAAGCTCAGTTGGCAAAAGTACAGGGAATAGCACAGGCACATCCAATAAAGAAATCAGTGTAACCTGCAATCGCTCTGATTTTGGAAGCTGTTTGGGTGACCATGTATTTTTTTACATTTCTCTTTTTTCATGCTTCTTGACATGTCTGATTGTATGTCAAAAACGACTCACTGTCCTTTCTTCTTGTATTGTGCTGTGTAACATGTTCTTTTATCCTCATCTTGCTAGCGAAACATATTTACAGGACCAAATCGATCCTTTTAAATTCATAAAAGTAAAAAGTGTGTTATTCAAAGAAGCACAGGAGAAAGTACGTATAATTGAGGCATGTTCTGTGCCCTAAGCTAAGTATACTTCGAGTTTTATTTGCACACTAGATGCATGATTTCATATGTGACATAATAGGCTCTAGTAGATGTTGTTTTGAAGATATGACTTTGGCTCTACCATTGAAGAAAGCCGCCAACGGACAATTTAAATCCGTCTACCTTGATAACCAATCACATTATGACCTTAAACTAAATTAGATTTCAGTTGTGTGACACTCAATCACTGTTTAAGGATAAAATAAAAATGATTGAGAAGTAGCATAAACTGAATTGCACCTGTTACAAAACTTTCCATGACTTCATTAATACAGCATTTTTTTTTTTCAGAGTGGTAAAAAATATCTAAAAATTTGCAAAGACGCGCTGGCAAAAGACATGAGTGCAATGGTCAAACACATCCATCTAGTAAAGCCTTTTCACATAGATTATTATTTTTATTTTTTATACGCACATTAGAGTGAAAAAAAAAGGCAATGTGAAAGCATCTGCCAAAATGCATAAATGTAAATCCCTGCTAATGGCGACTACTGCCACGAAATATTCTTGAGTGATCTGGGGTTGTTACTGTACACTCATTCATTCATTATTCCTATAGCAGATGCAAATTGCATTAACAATAGACATTACAATATACATCCCTGAGAACCATGACCTTGGCATATCAAGCACAAAGGAACATATGTGAGAGTGGTGTTGCTTAATTCTGAGAATACCTTGTCTTTTTCAATACGTCTATCGGTCCATAGCCATGCTCTGCAGATTTTCCTCTGAGTTATCTAAAAGGCTTAAGGAGCCTCACATCTAACCGCTTATCTTTTGTTATTGTGAGTAATGGTACAAACTGCCAACATTCAGACCCCAATTGCAACTGAGGGTGGTGACACTGTACACTTGATATCATTCTGCACTTTTCTCCCCCAGAAACCCTAGAAGTGGTGTAAACTGAATCCTGTGTAAACTCTAAAAAAATAGATCAATCCAGAATCCGCTGTTTTTGTGGAGTATTTTTCTGATAAGCTGTTGATTCATTAAAAGCTTGTTTTCCTACAAAAAGCAGTTTATTAGCATGAGGGGAAGCTTCGCCTCTCCTTTTGCACATTCATTTTTAAAAAATGCCCTTTGGTCTAACAGCAGCAGCCAGCCAGCAGCCAGCCAGCCAGCCAGCCAGCCAGCCAGCCAGCCAGAAGCAGCCAGCCCAGCAGCAGCAGCAGCCAGCAGCCAGCCAGCCAGCAGCCAGCAGCCAGCAGCCAGCAGCAGCATTGACAATGACCAGAGAAAGCAAACTGAATGCCAGCATTTTGCAAAATGCACTATACAAATAAACTTGACATCCTTACCACAATCTAAGAACAGAAACGTCTCAAACACCAGAAATGACATGCAAGTGAAAAAAATATACTGTTCCTAAACAAATGAACAAACACAAGTTAACGATCGGTTCACCACAGACCTTCCAGACGGTGCACTAAAAAAGTAATTTCAGGTTTTGTGAAAACGAACAGACAACGGACCACCACAAAGACGTGGGATTAGTCACACATGAACAATAGTAATAGGCAAATCATAGCACAATTGAGGCACTGCTTTCCCGCTCACAAGACTTTTTTCCCTGACATTCTCAATTTACAAACCCCACCAAACTCAAGACACTATAAATTATGTTTTTATTAACAAAGCTCAGAGCCCTCCCCTTGGACAGCGCAACCAAATATGCCTACCCTTCGCTCAATCTGATTACATATAAGTGTGAACTTGTGAAACTCAGTGGGCTCAGGGGAGGCAAGAGAGATGCTATTTGTTTTTTTACCAAAGAAAAGATTTTGTTTTATCATCTCAATGGGACTTCAGTTGGATTCATTTTTTAGCCAGTGCGAATTAATACGAATAGCATGCCTAAATGTTCCCAAGAGTAGCTAAACTTCGGTTTCAGATTTTCTTTATTATGACTAACATTAATTTACAGCACTGCTCTCCTAGGGAGCACTTAACATTGAAGACACTTCACCACCAGAATGCATTCACAATCGGGTTGAGCATTAGAATGAATACATGTTATGCCTATAGAAAATATTTCAAGGGTATGACCAGTAATGCATTTTTGATAAAACTCCGGAGGGGATCTTAGCATTCTATTGTACCAAATAGCGAACCTTTTTAAATGTCATTGAACTACAGGAAGTGCAATGATGGCTCTTATTAGTTTATATCACAAATACACCCATGCATATTTCATGCAAAAGCAAATCTGAAGTCCTTCCCCTCCACCATAATAACTGAAGATTTTTGCATGAACGTAAATCTTTTGTCCTTAGATAATTAGAGTTGGTTGGACCTGAATGAATCGACTCACAACTAAGACTCACAATGCAATGTGTCACATTAGCTTTTACCGAGTGCAGAGACATGCTCTGTTTCCAACAGTCTCAGTTTCTTCTGTCCTTTTAACAAGCATGTTTTAATTATGGCCCTGGGAGTAAGAGACAACTCGTCAAAAACAATTTGTCTAAAGGGAGCACCGTCCATCATCAAATTCAGTTACCGTTAACCTAAGACAATGCTTGTTTTTGTGGCCATTTCCTTCTGAAATAATTCACGCATTCATGCCTTTGATGCATTAACCATTTTGATACGCAGCATGCCATTCAAAATATTAAACAAAGATACATGATTTTAGATTGGTTCAGTAGTCGTTTAAAGATCTTGTCTGTTCTATTGTGTGCAGAATACTGTGGACAAATACTGTTTCTTAGTGTGAAGAACATTTTATAATCTAAAGAACTCATTTGTGCATCTGAAAGGTTTTCATGGATGTTTAAGGCTCTGTAATGGACATGGAGCAATAACGAACCTTTATTTTTTAAGAGTCTAATATAAGACTAAATTATGTTTTTTTTTGATTTTTTTTTTTTTTTTCACATAACAAATCTCTATACATTTCAGCTACATAAATGTAGGCTTAAACAAGAAGAAGAAACATAACACCCTGAATTTAATTTAACTTAAAAATAATGTGCAAGGACAAAACTCCTGATTAAAAAAAAAAAAAAAAAAAAAAAAAAAATCTAAGATACAGCTTGCATATATAATATAAATAGAAACATACATTATTTTTAGTAATGCGAGGTGGGAGTAAGTACCTGAGCTAACACAGTGGAGACGTCAACTGAAAGTTCATTGAGATTATTATTCCTGTCCTCCCACAACTGTTGCCAATCTGGCACAACCCAGCAGTCTATTCTGAGTTGTTTTTAAAAAGCTACAGTAAAACGTCATAGTTACAAAGTCCCCCTAAAGTCACAAATGAAAACTCAATGATCACTTTAAAAAAAATTGGAAAAAAAAATGGACGCTGTGGTGTGACAGAATTGTTTTATATTTGTGAAAAAATACGATAATGTGAAAAAAAATTACATTTACTGTACGTTATGTGAGAACTCTGCATTCTGTGATTTTAAAAAATTTAAGTGATTCACAAGCATTTTTTTAGTGTCTTGCCTCATGAATGTTTGCAGTACGAAATTAAAAAAAAAAAATTAATGTCAAGTTAAAAAATGTTCGTTGAAATAAATTTTTACTTAAAATAAACTTTAAACATGCCCCGAAAGGGCAATTCTGATTAGAGAATTTTACCATTGTATTTACCAGGGGTAATATTTAGGTCACTATGTTTATTTTTTTATTTTTTTAGATTGTTCAAAATCACGAGTATGTCATAAAATAGAGTAGTGTTTAATTAATCTCTCCATTTAATTACGTCGCCCTGCCGTTATAAATGGCATAACTGCAGCTTCTAATCAAAAGCAGTACTGCAAGTAGGAACGAAGGAGGCTACAATAATCCCAAACTTTCAAACCAACTTCAAATATTTTATCACACCATATAGTTTGTCTTTCATCATATTTTTTCCCCACACAACCATCCCAGGCACAACACATATATCTTCATGGAGTGCAAATCTGGAAAAAGATTCTCACCAAATCCCCACATACTGCATGCAATGGGAGAGATTAACATCATCCTCTTCTGGGAGCTTTAAATACCTAAACCTGTGCTGAACAATACAAATACAAATTTCCTAGCACCATTCTTTATCGTTCCTTTTTTTGTTTTTTAATCATTCCTTTCCCATAGAACCTAACACTAGCCTGTCAGAATTTTTGCTTTCAATCTAAGCCTCCAAACCTTTCTCCACAAACATTTTTTTTATTTTTTTACATTTAAAATCTTCACCCTCCGATAAACGTTGCCAACTGATACAAGTCCATTTTATATGCTCGTTAATCTTTTAAGCTAGCTTGCACTGGTTGAAACTCTGTCTCAAAACCCATGGTGTCCATGTCCAACAATCCAAGAATGTTCTGTTTGCTCAGAGTAATATAAACCACTGTCTGTGGGTTCAACAGTCCGATCCATTAGTGTAAAAAAAGCTCTGTTAAAGGCAAAAAGTATGGATTTTGTGTCTTTTTTGTGACTTTGAAAGCCCTATAGTTTAAGTGGGTGAAGTCAGTGTCGTGTACAGGAATAGATGTTTGTGCATATTGTTGCTGTTGTTTGTTGTCAGAACAGAGGTAGCTGGAAAGAGACATAAGCTATTTTACTTACTCATAATTCCAATGTAGATTTTAAATGAGGTAAAATACATACAGTACAATATATTCGTAAGTAATTTAACCACAATTATCATTACACCTTGTTTTGTGACCTTTTGTACAAAGAAGTCACATCTGGGTAATATTGTTCATTGTTTATTTTCCAGGTGTATATTTTGATTTTCAGTGTGGGTTTTTAAACGTATGGTCTGTAACTGTGAACTTAAACAAATAACATTTGATTTGGAGATTGACTGAAGCATCATCATTCTGAGAAAGAAACAGAATCTATTATACGTCATATTAGTTTTCCAGTGTCTTACACAGGCCTTGAGAACACCATGTGCTTTAGCCCAATTTTCTTCTTCTTCTTCACCTCTCGGACTCCCCCTACATCCAGAGGCTAATATAACTCTGAAACTCATCTTAAAACTACACCTATACCGACAGAACTCATGCGCTAACAGTGAAGAAGGTTGTCCTGGCGGGACCGTCTGCACACAAGGCGTTTTTATAAAAGTGGCATTGGGAGCCCGGTTCGTGAAAATCCAACCGTGATTTTTTCACATTTGCGCTAAAAGAATGTCCCTCGCTGACCAAGACAAGCTGTAGCACTGTGCCCTTGAGCCATTAGTACTTGGATAGAGTAGTGCTGGATACTGAGAAATATGCTGTAATACTGTATATAAAAATGGGAGAGAAAAGTTCACAGATCCAGAGAACAATTATACTGTTGAATTTGTGTACAATATTTCAATTTTGTAAAGAAATACATAGACAGTGATCATAGGTTGGCCATTTGTGCCCAAACAAGGGTAAAAAAGGTCTTGTATCAGCCTGAAGGGGTGTATTTTGTATTAATGACTGTTTAACTGTATGTTGTCCACATATTACAGTAAATGACTTCTATATGTCATGTGGAGTTTGAAATATTGATTCGATTCCAATTATTTATTGTATTATACAACAAAAAAATACCAGTAAACACTTACATTACTCACACTTTCACTACGTAACAGTTTAATGGTAACAAAGAGTAAACTGATTTCTGAGATTTACTATATACATACATATATGTATATATATATAGATATATATATATATATGTACGTAATATTGTTATATACGTATCTCTGTTATATACATTATATGTTGTGTGTAGATATTTATTATATAGATATATTTACATATATATGGTGTAATATGTGGTGGGTGAACCTAGGGTGTGCTATTTGATAGCAACCTTTCCTTAGCAGCCATGGTTTCTTCTAGCATTTGTAAAACTGCATCTTTTCCATCTCAAAAATATATCTAAATTAACGGCCTATTCTCTCAATTTCAATGCAAATGTTATCCATGCGTGTTTGACCTCAGGTTAGACTATTGTAATGCTCTATTGGTGGTTTTTCTGCCACGCTTTATAAACAAACTCCAGTTCGTCCAAAATTCAGCAGCGAGAGTTTCTTACTAGAACCCATTACGTATGATCAATATTTAGCCCGTTCCTGTCACTCTGCACGGCTCCCTATCAAACATCATATGATTTTAAAATCTTTGGCTTATACTTATAAGCCCTGATGGTTTAGCACCTCAGTATTTGAATGAGCTCTTGTTACACTTATAGTCCCTTCCACGTCCGCTCCTTCCTCAAAACTCTGGTAATTTGATAATACCTAGAATAATCACAGTCCAAACTGCGGCGGCAGAATCCTTCTCCTATTTTAGCGCCTAAACTCTGGAATAACCTACCTAACATTGTTTCTGAGGCAGACACACTCTTGCAGTTTAAATCGTGGTAAAGAGACCCATCTCTTTAACCTGGCTTACACATAACATTACTATACACTTTCCAATATCAAATCCGTTAAAGATTTTAGCCTTCATTAAGTAGTAAAAACTGGAACCGGTGAACACTTTCTCATATATGACACCCGATGTACTTGGCTACAGCGTTAGAATGAATGTGGCAGCTACGCTAATATTCAGTCTTGTTCTCTTTCGCTCGTGTTCCGAGGTCCACCGTAGCCACCATGATTCAGTCTGTATCCCAGATCAGAGGGTCCACTGCATTCACCCGGATCCAGTCATGTAGCCACCCAGATGGTGGATCAGCACCTAACAAGGACCTCACCGCCCTGAAAGAACAGCGGAGACACAGGCCTAAACGCCTCCGAGACAGATCCCCTGTAAAGACCTTGTCTAAGACTACCCCGGGAACAAGACCACAGGAAACAGGATGAATTCTTCTGCACAATCTGACTTTACACTCGCAAGCCTGAAATTGAACTGCGGGTTTCGTCTGCTCAGTAGAGAACTGACCCAGCTCGACTGAGGCTGTGTTTGCTCCCAAGGTTTTTTCCTCCATTCTCCATCACTGATGGAGTTTTGGTTCTACCTCTGCCGCTGTCGCCTCTGCTTGCTTAGTTGGGGCCACTCTCAGTTTCCCGCGATCACTCGTTGACTTTGATTGCCAATATTATTGCACATAGACTATTTCATTACTGAACTGAGCTGCAATGATGGACAAATCGCGAATCATGATGACCTGCCTTTAACTGTCAGTTTTGCTCTGTTTATTGACATGTTTTCCTAATTAATGTTGTTTCAGCGTTGCTTTGACCGCAACTTTTTTGTTTAAAGCGCTATACAATAATAAAAGATGATTGACTTGACTTGACAGATACCTATATAAAAAAAAAAAAAAAAAAAAAAAATGTATATATCCTATATATGTGTAATATATGATAATATATATATATATATATAAATATATATATAATATATATATATATATATATAGATATAGATTATTATAATATGGATAAGCTTTTCCAAACCTTTTTTTTTTCAGGCATTGATATTTTGACTATTGAACGGACAATTTTATAACAGTCCCCTTGACGTAAGAACCAAAGCCTGTTGGGACAATTTATTTATTTTTTCCATTGGGCTCAGTTTAAAAAATATCGTGTGAATCATTACCTACCTCATGTTTTTAGTTTCGCTAATCGCTGTGGTCCCGATTATATTGTCCCTAGAAATGTGTAGAATATATAATATCTGTTGTTTTCTACTAACATGTAGTCATGATAACAAAAAAAACAAAGGGATGAGCAATATGTTGATTTTACAAACTGCATGCTTTCAGTACTTCATGTCTCTGTTTGGCAGAGCAGTGTAGACTCACGAAAGGATGGTTTGGAAAGCTGAATCTTTGAACGAATTGGTTGAAGAGAAATTGAGGTAAAAAAAATACAAATAATGCATATTATGAAGAAAAGGATGTGTTTTTTGTTTTCGACCTTGCATGCATGTAAACCTGTTATTTGGGACTCCTAAAACCAAATTAATGAACGCTTTCAAATTAGTATTTCTCTTCTTTATATAAATGCTTTATGTGGCCTCGCATCTACTGCTTTGCTTTGTTATTGCTGTATGGTCCACACTGGCTCCCACATTCAGACAGCACTGAGTGTGGTGAAGCTTTACGCTTGATAGCATCTGCTCTTTTCCGTCCCCTAGAAACCAGTTATTTTGGATTAAAGCAAGTTCGGGAGAACGAGGGCAAGATGAAGAACTTGTCATGTAGATGCCTCAGAGCGCTTCCGTGCAGAGAGAAACTTTTAATGAGATATATATGGAAAAAAAAAATTAAAAAAATAAAGGGATTAAACAATCTCTGCATAGACAAAAAGATATCTGTCCTAACACAAAAGAACAAACAACAGTAACGGATCTGATCACCACAGACCTGCCGGGGGGGGAATGGCCACTAAAAAGTAATTTCGGTTTGTGAACACGACCAGACACGGAAACACAAAAGACCGTGGGGATTTTTAGGCACATGATCCAATATCATAGGCAAATCATAGCACAATTGAGGCACTGCTTCCCTATCACAAGATTTTTCCATGAATTCTCAATTACACCCACCAGACTCAAGACACTATAAATATGTTTATTAACAAAGCTCAGAGCCCTCCCCTTGGGACCCAGCGCACCAAATATGCTACCCTTCGCTCAATCTGATTACATATAAGTTGTGAACTTGTGAAAATCAGTGGGCTCAGGGGAGGCAAGAGAGATTGCTATTGTTTTGTTACCAAAGAAAGATTGGTTTTATAATCTTCAATGGGACTCAGTTGGATTGCATTTTAGCCAGTGCTAATTAATACGACCTAGAATGCCTAAAGTCTCCCAGAGAGCTAAAACTTCAGATTTCTTTATTATGCGAAAATAATTTACAGCACTGACTCTCCTAGGGAGCAATTAACATTTGAAGACATCACCACCAGATTGCATTCACAATCGGGTTGAGCATTAGAATCGAAATACATGTCTGCCTATCAAGAAAATATTTCAAGGGTATGACACAGTATGCATTTGGATTTAAAACTACGGAGGATCTTGCATTTATTGTACAACTGTTAAGTCATTGCACTTCAGGAGTGCAATGATGGCTATTATCGTATTATATCACAAATACACCACAGCATATTTCCATGCAAAAGCAATCTGAAGGTCCTCACCTCCCACCACTAATTGACGATTTTGCATGAAGAAATCTTTTGTCTTAGATAATTAGAGGGGTTGGACCGAATGAATCGACTCACAACTAAGACTCACAATGCAATGTGTCAAATTAGCTTTTATAGTGCAGAGACATGCTCGTTTCAACCGTCTCAGTTTTCTGTCCTTTTAAGAATCATGTTTAAGTATGGCCTGGGAGTAAGAGAAACTCGGTCAAAAACAATTTGCTAAAAGGGGACACCTCATCATCAAATTCAGCTTACCGTTAACATAAGACCGTGCTTGTTTGTGTCAGTTCCCTTCTGAATAATTCAACGCATTCATTGCACTTTGAGCCATTAACCAGGTTTGACGGCAGCATGCCATTCAAATATTAAAACAACGATACATGAGTAGATTCAGTAGTCGTTTAAGATCTGTTTTTATTGTGCAGAATACGTGGACAATACTGTTTTTTTAGTGTGAAGACATTTCATTTTAAGAATCTAAGAACCTTTTGTGATTCGAAAGGTTTCATGGATGTTTCAGGCTCGTACAAGGACATGATGCAATAACGAAACCTTTCTTTTTTAGCGTCTATTAAGGATAAATTTATGTTTTTTTTTTTTTTTTTACATAACAAATCTCCTACTTACATTTTTAATACATAAATGTATGCCTTAAAACAGAAGACAACATAACTGAATTTAACATTAAATTTAAAAAGAATGTGCAGGACAAAACTCTGATTAATAAAAAAAAAAAAAAAAAAAAAAAAAAAAAAAATCTAACATACAGTTGATAGATAAATATAAATAGAACCATACATTATTTAGTATGCTGATGGTGGGAGTAAGTACCTGAGCTAACAGTGGAGACAAGTCATGGAAAGTCTGAGATTATATTCCTGTCCTCCCACACTGTGCAAATGGCACAATCACCACAGGTCTATTCGAGTTGTTTTTAAAAAGCTACAGTAAACGTCAAGTTACAAGTCCCTAAAGTCACAAATGAAAACTCAAAGAGCACTTTAAAAAAATTAAGGGAAAAAAAAGGACCGCTGTGGTTGACAGAATTGTTTTATATGTTTAAAAAATACGAGATTGTGAAAAAAAAATTCATTTACTGTTACTTATTGGAACTCGCTTCTGGATTTAAAAAATAAGATCAAAGCAATTTTTTAGTGTCTTGCCTCTGAATGTTGCAGTCGTATTATGTCAGTTAAAAATGTTCTTGAAATAAATTTTACTTAAACTAAACTTTAAACATTGCACCGAAAGTGCAGTCGATAGGAGAATTTTAACATTGTATTATACCCAGGGGTAATATAATTATGTCACTATTTTTTTTTGGTTTTTTAGATGATTCAAATCAAGAGTATGGACTAAATAGAGTAGTGTTTAATTAAATCTGTGGGCGATTTACCACATGATCCCCTGCAGTTATAGGTCGGCATGACTGCAGCTCTAATCAAAGCAGTACTGCAGTAGGGAAGCGGCGTCTCAATAATCCCAAAACTTCAAACCAACTTCAAAAATATTTTTATCACAACAATAGTTTATCTTTCATCATATTTTGTTCCCCACACAAACCCACCCAGGCACACACATATATCTTTCCTGGAGTGCAAATCTGGAAAAAGATTCTCACCAACTCCCCCATCCTGCATTGCAATGGGAAGAGATTAAACATCATCCTCTTCTGGGAGCTTCTAATACCCTAAACCTGTGCTGAAAAAATACAAATACAACATTTCGAGCCATTTCTTATCTTCCTGTTATTATTGAAATCATTCCATTCTCTCCATCGACCCACACCAGCTCAAGTAGGTCAGAAGTTTGATCTTCAATCTAAGCCTCCAAACTTTGTCCACAAAAACTTTTTTTTTTGTTTTAATTTTAAAAATTTCTAACTCCAGAAACTTTGCCAACTGATACAAAAGTCCATTTTAGATGCTCGTTAATCTTTCTAGGCTTGCACTGGTTGAACTCTGTCTCAAAAACCCAATGGTGTCCATGTCAACAATCCAAGAATGTTCTGTTTTGCTCAGAGGTATATAAACACTGTCTGTGGGATTACAAACAGTTCTGATCATTAGAATGGAAAAGCATTCTGTGAAGGCAAAAGGGATGTAGTTTTGCGTATTTTGTGACTTTGGAAAGCCCTATAGTTAAGTGAGCGTGGAATTCAGTGTCGTGATACAGTAAATAGATGTGTTTGTGCATTTGTTGCTGTTGTTGCTGTGTCAGAACAGAGGTGAGACATGAGAAAGAAACAGAAGCTATTTACCCTTATCAGAAGTCAATGTATGATTTAAAATGATGTAAAATACATACAGTACAATTATATTCTTAAGTAATTTAACCAACAATTATCATTACAAATTGTTTTGTGACCTTTTTGTACAAAGGAATTCACATCTGGGTATATTGTTCATTGTTTATTTCCAGGTGTATATTTGATTTTCAGTGTGGGTTTTAAACTTATGTCTGTAACTGTGAACTTAACAAATAACATTTTATTTGGCAGATTGATTGAGCATCATCATTCTGAGAAAGAAAAACAGATATTTACAGTCATATTATTTTCAGTGTCTTACACAGGCCTTGGAGAACACCATGTTTTTTACCATTTTTTCTTCTCTTTTCTGAATCTCGATCCACCTACACTCCATAGGCAAGGCCATAAACTCTTGGAAACTCATCTTAAAAATAAAAGCAGACAGAACTCATGTCTCTAGACAGAAGAAAGGTTGTCCTTAGGGGAACATTCTGCACTCAGCTTTTTTATAAAGTGGCATTGGGAGCCTTGTTCGTGAAAATCCAATCGTGATTTTCAACATTGCGCTTAAAAGAATGTCCGCTGACAAGACAGCTGTACACAGAGTGGCCTTGAGCCATTATTACTTGTATAAGAGTAGTGCTGTATACTGAGAAGATATGCTGTATACTGTATATAAAAAAGGGGGAGAAAAAAGTTCACAGATCACAGAGAACAATTATACTGTTGAATTTGTGTACAATATTTCAAATTTTGTAAAGAAATACATATAAGACAGTGATCAGTCGGTTGGCCGTTTGTCCCACAAAGCAAGGCAAAAAACGGTCTTGTATCAGCCTGACGGGGTTTATTTTTGTATTCAAGGACAGTCTAACTGTATGTTGTCCAGGCATATCTGCTGTGCAAAGGACGTCTATATGTGCATGGAGTTGAAATATTATTGATTCGATTCCAATTATTTATTGTAATATATAAAATATTATTGAATACTTATAACTTACATTTCTAATGCTATAAAAAAAATACCATTAAACACTTACATTACTCACACTTCACTACTTACAGTTTTAATGGTAAAACTGAGGTGCTAAAAAATAGATGTGAATCATTACCTACCTCATGTTATAGTGTCTCTGCTAATCAGCTGTGGGCCCATATATTGTCTAGAAATGTGTAGAATAATATAGAATATCTGTTTTTCTAATAACATGTAGTCATGATAAAGTATGGAGCAATATGTTGATTTACAAACTGTAGCCAGTACTCCATGTCTCTGTTTGGCAGAGCAGGTAGCCTCACTAAAAGGAGGGGCTTGGAAAGATGAATCTTGAAGGAATCGCTTGAGAGTCGTTGAGAAAAAAAAAAAATACAAATAAATGCATACATTACAAGAAAAAATGAATGTTTTTTCTGACCTTGCATGCATGTAAACCTGCTTGGTTGGGACCCTAAAAAAAAACCAAATTATGAACCTTTCAAAGTAGTATTTCTCTGAGTTATATAAAGGCTTTTAGTGGTCTCGCGATCTAACTGCTTTGCTTTTCAAAGACATGTAATGGTCCACACTCCCACATTCAGACAAAAGCACTGAGGGTGGTGAATCCCACGCTTGATAGCATCTGCTCTTTTCTCCCTAGAAACCATTTATTTTGGATTAAAGCAAGCTAGAGGAGACGAGGGCAAGATGAGACTTTCAAGTGTAGATGCCCCCTCGATGCAGCTTCAGTAGAGAAACTTTAATGCAGATATATATGGAAAAATAAAATAAATAAAGGATTAAACAATCTCTGCATAGACATGAATCATTCACTGGCTTAAAGTCAAATAGTTAAATGATGTAAAAAAAAAAAAAGGAGATTAAAATCAGATAAAGATATCTTTGTTTTCAGTATTTAATTGTATTTATTTTTCTTTTCCCCTTGGCAAATTGTTCTCTGCTTCTTGCTGTGTAAACCTTATGTGATTTACTTTGTGAGATTTAAAATTAAAACAAGAAAAACTTTATGGCTTTTCTTCTCAGGTGTTTAAGAAGGTTCAGACTCATACACAAAGTTTTTTAAGTGTTCATTTAGCAATAAATGATCAATACTAGTTTTTACAGTTTGAAAGAAGATCATTTTCATACTAAGAAACGCGGTCAACAATACTTTATTTAGAAATGATATTAACAGCTTGACATGCATAATGCAACAAATATTCTACAGCCTCTTCATCCAAACATGGGAAAAAAATGGATAAATTTGTTTTAGACTTTCTTGGCGTATGGCACCAATTATGTTGTGAAGCCAACTTAAACCCAACTTCACAAACAAGAATTTGATGTCCAGCATACTAAATGTTGGGACTGTTTGGCAGTCACTAGTACTGTTCATAGGTCAAATTATATAATAATTAGTAATAATTTCTTTATACAGCATTAAAAAATTAAATACATTAAGAAAGCAACAAGTCCAAATCACTTAAAATGAAAGAGTAAAGAGTCCTTGACCACAAGTCAACAAAAACACACAAAAGTGCTTGATAGCATCCGCTCTTTTCTCCCTAGAAACCATTTATTTTGATTAAAGCAAAGTTAGAGGAGACGAGGGCAAGATGAGACTTCATGTAGATGCTCTATCAGCTTCAGTTTCAGAGAGAAACTTTTGAATGAAGGATATATTGGAAAAAAAATAAAAAAATAAGGGATTAAACAAATCTCCTGCCTAGACTGAATCATTCACTGGCTAAAAGTCCAATATTTAAATGTATGTAAAAAAAAAAACAAAAAACGGAGATTAAAATCAGATAAAGACATCGTTTGTTTTCAGTATTTAATTGCATTTATTTTTCCCCTTCCCCCTGGCAAATGTTCTCTGCTTCTTCTGTGTAAACCTTATTTGAGTTCCTTTGTGAGATTTAAAATTAAAAACAAGAAAAACTAAATTGAGCTTCCTTCCCTCAGGTAAGTTTAAAATGCAATGTTCAATCATACACAATTTTTTTGAAGTGTTCATTTAGCAATAAATGATCACGAGTTTTTTATAGTTTTGAAAGAAAATCGATTTTCTATACTAAGAAACGGTTCAACAATATGATGAGTAGAAATGATATTAACATCTTGGACAATGCATAATGCAACACATATTCCTACAGCCTCTTCCTCCAAATATGGGAAAAAAAATGATAAATTTGTTTTTATACTTTCCTTGGCGTAGGTCACCATGTATGCCAGGCGTCCAACTTAAACGCCAACTTCACAAACAAGCAATTTGATGGCCAGCATACTAAAATGTTTGGACCGTTTGGCAGTCACTAGTCCTGTACTATCGGGTCAAATTATCTAATAATTAGTAATAAGCACTTTTTTCTTTACACAGCATTAAAAAAAATTAATACATTAAGAAAGGCACAGTTCTAAATCAATTTAAAAATGAAAGCGTAAAGAGTCCTTGAATTCAACAGTCAACAAAACACACACACAAAAAATATCGTCCTTATAACTCAGATTTGAAAACAGTCTAAAATTCACAAAAATTACGCACACAAACGCACCCACACCACACACACCACACACACCCACCACCAAAGATGGGAAAATAATCCCACCAGCATTAATCAAGCTAGGTGAGTGCATGTAAGTTTCCATTTTTGAGCCAGTTTAGCAGTAAAGTGGTGTTGAGCGTTGGGGAAAGGTTCTTATCCACACACAATGTTTTTCCTTGTACGTAACATCTTTTTAGTTTTATTATAATTCTAAGTTGTGACTTTTGTGCTTTTTAACAGATCAATGGCTTTGTCTAGAGGCTTAGCTAATTATGAACTGTATCGTAGATGGACAGACTGCAGTTTAATTTTTGCCATGTACCAATTTGTCCATGGGGCCCATATAAAGCACACTATGCAGGAGACATTACCTTAGTTTTCGGAACAGCTGAATTAATGGCAAACAGAGTTCTGATAGCGTAATGACCCATTTCTTGTGATTGTTGTCCCCATGAAATCATGCCTTTCAGGATCTGAATTACAACCCTTTCGTCATATTGTTATGGAGATAGGCTGTTGTCAGTTTTGTTTTAAAGCTCCACTTTTGACAAGTTCTTGGAACGCAGTGCAAACAAATTGTACACCTCGTCTGACAGGCCTGAAGTAACATTACCCTCTCATCTGCTCCCCCGTTTTAGAATTTCTTTTTTGGCAGAAGGTAATGCCACATAGACTGAGCATTGGCGTTGTGCCAGAGAGGAAGAATTTCCACAGTGAGAGTAATGAATCTACAAAGACTAAGAAGGCTTCATTTGTTGAAGTGCTCTTTACGATTGCAATGGCCCCCATGATGATCTACACCAAGAATTTCGGTGATGAGTTGTTATTGCTGGTCTGTCAATGGGTTTCTGATTCTATCTCTTGAATTTCTGGCCCCCATTTAACAACCTTTCTAACATGATGTATTGATGTCCAGTTCCACATTCCAGGCCAGATATGCAACATCCATGCGATACGTTTGTAGCGTTTTGGTAAATGCCGGTACATAGGCACCGCACCAGGCGACTTTAGTGGCAGTGATGTAGAATGGCATGATACAAGACTATCACAGTAATGTACACTCGGTAGTGCAACTTGTTGACGTCTCAACTGGTGAGTCTTGCTGTAGAGTGTATGCTACACTAGTTCATACTGTTTGTTCTAGGTTCTAGAGTCCTTATTATTTGATGGCGTGCCTGAAGTATGTTTTTGATGCAGGGTCTTCGGGCTGCTCGTCCTAGATGACAGCTGACCGACAATCGGGAATTTCCAACTTCTCCTGTTAGCTGGTGTATAGGCCACAAACTTGTGTTGAATCCAAAACAGATCCTTAGTTGACATATAATTTAATTTTCCTTTTGGGATATTCGATGATAAAATAAACTGGGGTTGCTGGGGGTTTTTTGGTTTGAAGACTTTGTAAGGGAAACAAACATGTAAAATTTGGCCTAAACCGAAATTCAATTATGATTTTGTATAGGGAAATTTGGAAAAGAATCAATGTTCTAGTGGCTTAATCAGTGGGAATTGGTCAGCAGTCAAATGCAATAGGCGATATAACATCAACTTGCTGCACTATATTTAACTAGGTATAAAACAGTGCGAACCAACCAGCTAAACCCAAAAACTTTGGACTCTCTGTGATGTTGATGTAGGCACCATGGGTAGGACCATATAGACCTCCACTTTTGCTAGGTTTCTGCAGAGATTCATCTGGTACTAACAACAGGGTCCTAGAAATATGTGATTTTTTTTTTTTGAGGCAGATCTGGCCTTTTTTCAGGACTGATAGGAATGCCAGCTATTTCCAGGTTGTTTTTTAGTTTTTTCTTTTTCCCTTTTTTTTTTATGGAAGCAAAGTCCCCCTTAGCTCACCCTTTTATAGGTCTTGTTCGGACCCTTTTTGCCAGTTCGTCCCTCATAGTCCTCGTAAAGGAAAGCAGAAATGAAACGCTGACTCAAAACGCTTGCCAATGCTTTTACAGATTGAATGCGCTACCTGGTTGTGTACTAGTTTATCAGCAAGTCAAGCAATCAGGGTGGCATGGGGTGCAGACATTATTTTAAGTTCTTAGGTGAGTTCACCAACAGATTTCTCATGGGTTTTTGCATATTCCAACAATGTTGCCCAGTTTTCCTTGCACCTGTTTGAGTGAATTGCTGCATTTCTTTTACAGAAGTTAGTAAAAGAAGTCCTGTTAGTAAGTCTGCTGCGTCAATGACAGATAGAGGGTGAAGGAACTAGTGATATCTATTGTTTGAAGATGCAAACTTCACATTGGTTCCTGGGAAGTTGTCTTTGCTGGATTGAGAGGGACTGAAGTTAGAGAGGAGAATGAAGGGTCAAGGTGTGAAGAAGCTGTGGACGTTGTGAAGAAGGCCAGTCAGGAGTGCCAATGTCAGGTGTGTTACATTTCCACAAAAGGGATGGAGTGGCAGAGTGTGGGGGTTGGCAGCCAGTTTGATTGTCAGTTGTATATGTAATAATGCAAAAAGTAATGCAAACTCAATGTATGGAAATTGTAAAAATAAAATGACAAAATTAATGGCAAAATAAAACAAAGAGAACCCAACAAACTCAGTATGGTGTGTATCTGTCCCAAAAAACAATTCAGTTCACTTAATGTCAAACCATTTGTATAATTAATTAACACAACTGTTCATTATTACAACTTTCACATCTCGGAATAACCAATCAAATTTAATACCACCTCCTGTTCCTCTAGTTCAACACCTTCATATATAAACCAACAATACACTCACAAATTTGAGGATTTAAAAGTGTTGACAATAACCAAACTCAAGTCACAAATTAGTAAAACTCAAAGTTTAAGTCCATGTTTGGGCACCAATTAGATAACGTGGCAGCCCCCAAAATTTGATTTAAAGTTAATAACGGTAAATACCTAAATTAAATTGTCGAGAGCGCCAGACAAGACCAAAAAAAAAAAAAAAGAAGAGGCCTCTGTCTGCGCTGAAGCTGAACCCCAAGACCACGGCCCTCGCCTACTGACGTTACCAAAAGCCACAATACAGCGCGCACCGCAGTGTGAGAGGGGACAGAAGCGCGGCAAGTATGGAGGCACACGAGCTAGGCTAAGGGCTAACACCACTAGACTAGCGATTCCATCACTCATGCTCTCGTTCATGCTCTCGTTCGCACTCTAGAAAATAACTTGACTTAATTCAAACTCAGTCGGTCTACACAGCATGAGACAAGGGATTGTTGTGTGTTTGTTTTTCACTGAAACATGGCTAAAATGACAACTTTCCAGACTCCGCTATTCAGCTACATGGACTTGCATGCTATCGAGAGGACAAAGAACTGTCTTGTAAGGCTCGCGGGGGGTGGTTTATGTGTGTACGTCAACAAAGAGTGGTGTAATAATGCTGTGGTAGTGCCAAACACTGTTCATCGCTGGTGGAGTCTATGTTTGTGAAGTGTCGACCGGGAGTTCGACACACCGGCAGGTTTCACGGCATCCATTATTGTCGCAGTTTACATCCCCTCATGTACTAACGCAATGAACAGTGCTTCGTGAGCTGTACAGAACCATCAGCGAACAACAAACAAATAACCCAGACGACTTTTTCATAATAGCCAGTTACGTTCAACCACGCAAACTTAAAGACAGTTTTTTGCCAAAGTTCTACCAACATGTGAACTTTGCAAACAAGGGGAAAAACACACTGGACTATGTTTACACCACAGAAAACCTCAGGTACTCTGACCACATCTCTGTTATGCTAATTCCAGCATAAAGACCAACTCTGAAACTCGCCAAAACAGGTTCAAAAAACTCATCACAGTTTGGTCAGATGATGCTACCTCAAAACTACAGGACTGCTTTCAGTCTAAATATAGAAACTCTAGTGTGACTGTCATTTCATTTCATTTACATTTATCAGACGCTTTTATCCAAAGCGACTTACAGTGCGCATTCAGGCTAACATTTTTTTTTTTTACCTAACAAGAGTCTTGGGACTGTAGCAAGAGTCTTGGGATAAAATGGCTAAAGCCATTAAAACAACTGTAGTGAGAAAATGAAGCTGTTATGTCTCCCACCACGTCTAACAACAGTCTTGAAAGGTTAAAGTCTCAATGCATTTGCCATCCGCACCATCATGGGATTGCAAACACATACGCTTACGGTGGAAGTGAGAGAGGCATGTAAAGGTTGATCCAGTGAGGGGTGGCTGTAAAAAATATTTCAATGAATTTTAACAAAAGAGAAAATGAATTACAGTTCAATTTACAAACCAAGTTTTGTAGGTTGGTCTCTTTATAACTTTGCCAGTCAATACATATAAAAAATGAAGCTAACTTATGTTATAGGTAATGTGTCTCATTAGATAATGCAGTAATTATGTGAAAAGTTTTTTTGAACTTTTTAATTGCTAGAGGCTTCAAGCTGGTTTTTATTTGAAGTGCAAGAGCACTTGTTTGTTTCTATTTATTAAATGAGTCTCTGTCACCCTGACTGGCACAGACCTCTCTTAACAAGTATATTTTTAATTTAATCTAATCAACAGTTAATGTGGGAGTAAAGTGCCAAAACAAACAGCTGATGATGAAAACATGATAAAGACATTTAGTATTATTTTAGTATCACTGAGGTACTATTATAGTTTTTATTATAGATACTATTACAGTCTGAATTGTTTTTAATTTTTTAGGTTTCCATTTTAATTTTTGGGGGATCACCTAACAACTGCTCAGAACACCCTAGTTACCAATCTGACAAAACAAAACAATACAACATGCACAGTAAAGACACAAAGTCTGCAATTCAGGTAAATGTAGGAAATAGCTTATCATTTCTCTGTAGTAACATCCTGTACATGGTTTCAGAACTTTGTTCAAAAACATTACATCTTTCTTAAATTATTTACCATTATACAAAACTCTAATTTAATCATATAGTACAATGTTTTTCCTGCATCAGGGATGGTTATTGGAGTGTTTTGTGTACTTTTTCTTCTGCTATGCATCTTAACATTTGATATAATTTTACTGTTTTTATGTGTAAGATACAAACAAAATGTACTTAATTGTTTTGCCATCATTCATTTTTAAAAATGGACTTTAGATTGGTAAACATATAAAACATTATAATTCAAAACTTTTAAATCAAATTGGAAAGAAATATAGTCTAAATCTAAAAACATAGTCTAGTCTGTACATTATCTTATTTATGTAACATTTGTGGGTCTAATAAAAAAAAACATATAGCAAATGATAAAAAGGGAAAAAATATTAAAGTACATTCATACCACTTCTGTGATAATCGCCTCTAATTTCTAATGTGACTGCACCATTTTCTCAATCTAAAATGAATAATAACAAGTACATTTATGTTGGCACTCAGTGATGCATTCAGTTTTTCTGCACATTTATTATTACCAGTTTTTTTTTTTTTTTTTTATTTAGAAATCTTCCTATATGACTGCAAGTTGTGTTCCAGTAAGCGCATGAATCTCAACAGGAGCACGTCAGCATCGAGACACATGGTTTATGTATTACAAAAAGGCTTTGACTGACTTATCGCTCACCCTCAGAATCAGCATTGTAAGTCTATTCTTTACAGCAGCTCAATATTACATACTTAAATTAATGGGCTCCTCAATTCCAGAAGCCGATACCATAGTTTGAGAAATTGACACAATGATTAGCACAGTTTTTTAGTTGTTTCTGCCTACAGTTTTACAAATACCTCTTATGTATAATAGTTCTTCTGACTGACTTTTTTGTACTGAGCTGAATTTAGAGTACAGAATGTTCCGGTGAGAAAAGCAGCCTATTTATCATCCCATCCTCGTCTAACATTAAACATCCTTTGTGTGATTCCTGGGCACTTGCACAAAGAGGTCTGCTTGAGTGCTCAGACATCAGTGGGACAAGCCAAAAGAGGATGTTTCAAACACAATGGCAAATAAAAATCCTTCATTTAAATCACCAACTCAAAACGCATCTTTTCCAATACCCACTTTAGCTAAGTATAGCAAACGTTTTCTCATAAAGTCAACACTTTTGTTCTGCTAGTGAAAGACAAGATGGGAGGGAAACATTAATCATGAAGTGGTTTTAGTTCCATCATTCCAATGTTTCTTTGTTTTTGTTTTTCAAAGAGTGCAGTTCAGAGTCTATTGCAATCTATATGCGGTTCAATGACGTGACACTGTATTCAAAGAACGCACTAAAATGCTATTAATACAGACAATGATTTGAATAACATGCAATAAATATGTTTTCTCTTCAATTACAAGTCATTTAGATCCTTTTTGTGTGGTTTTAAAGAAAAAAATGTCTTGAATTGTTGTACATTTATGGAGATGGAAAAAAAAAAAAAAGCCTAATTAGGGCTGAAATTCCTGAAAAACTGGCATTAGTAGATTTCTGTTTTTAATATATTTAATATAATTTTTCTTTTAATGTTGTTGTAATGTTTGTTTGTAAAATACATTTGATAGTAAAAAAATGGGCCAAATTAAAGTATTTGTTTAACATTTTAACTATTTAAAATGTTTGAATGTATTAAAATGGTGGTGACTAAGAAATCAAAAAGTAAAAATTCTGCTGTAAAAAAAAAAAAAAAAAGATTAAAAAACAGGTCTAGTAAAGAATTTATGTTATTTTATAATTTTTGTTATTATTATTAAATAATTTTCTATATTGACTTTTTTCAGATGTTTTACACATATTAATTAAGTATGCATTGCATTGTCTTAGGGTTAAAATAAATGTATGTTAGCATCTTAAAAGATAACAACCTGTCAGAAAATGACCAGTAACTTTTTCAATTTTCTTTTTAGATTTTTTTTTTTCTTTCAGCATATTGAAAGCATTGTACTACTATTTTTCTTTAATTTAATTATATTCCCTTAATTGCATTTTTTTTTAGATTAATGATTAATAAAAACACTTATTATATGTTGATTAAAAACGTTTATTAAATGTATAATAAAAACATTTGATTTGAAATGTTTTTTTTTTGAGAATACAGAAAATGTATTGTTGTTTTCATTGTTATATTTGTTGTTGCACAAAAACACATTCCTATGACTTTGGCTCCCACGTTTTGAACTCCTGTGTTTTAAAGGATTGCTCTTTTTTCATCATCATCAGACATAATTATTTGACATTGATCCAGGCTCAAATATGATAGTAGGATTTACATTACATAGATGTTAGTGAGCTGGATGGTGTGTGGCATCTTTAACTAGAGGAGAGGGGATCCTCCATGTGGAGAAAATGTTTGACAGGATACTGTCAAGTATCAGAAAAAATATAAAAGAAACTGCAGGTGCAAATGACACGTGTACAAAATTTAAACAATTTGAGCAAAAGTCTGAGGGCTAATGTGACAGTAAGTGATGTTAAAATGCCAGGGAATATTCTGCCAAAAAAATTCAGAATACAACGCCAGATGTAAAACTTAAGTCACTTAAGTTACTAAAAAAAATTTAAAAAATCATCTAGTGTGGGGAAATCACACTTCAAAATCATTACCAGATTAAGCCATGCACTTAATAAATAGGTAAATATATTTTTGTTCACAAAAACCAAGTTTACCCTGGTTGTGACGCTAATTAGAGCAATGAAAAATAACCAGTTCTCTCCTTGACAGTTTCACCAATTAATATAGTAGCAATGACCCACTCACTGAGATGTTCTTCTCCCAACTTACACCCCATGGGAAACTGAGAATAAAGAAACTTACAGGATTTTTAAAAAAGTGTGAAAACTAATCATCACATCTTCTCATTGTGTAAACAGCATGACATCATTAGGTGAGATAACATCCACCCTACAGGAATAGGTTTATTAGTATTTTGGCAACTTTGAAGATCACTGTACACAGGGTGTCAAAAGCATCAATTGTCATTATGTGTTATACTGCACACACACACACACACACACACACACACACACACACACACACACACAATACCCGTTTTGTCCTAACTTTGATTAACTTTTTTGATCCACTTCAAATGCAATAAATCCATTTTGATCAACAATTTGAGTAAAAATGTGTACTTTTTTACCAGGAAAGTTGCTAGATGAAAACCACTCTTTTTCTGTTTCAAATTTCACTAGCATCTTTAGGTTATAATAACATTAAAAATTCAAATTCAGATTTTGATTTTCAAAGATTTATTATAAAATGTTATTATTTTAAAATGCAATAAATCCATGACACGTTTTTTTTTGTTTGTTTGTTTGTTTTCCTTTGGAATCAATATAAAAGTTATTTTATATTGAAACTGTTGAAAATACCCACAACATGGTAAGTTTATCCACATTATGAAAGGCTCTGAACTTGGTCAATACTAATCTATATAAAGGCACTCGTCTAAAAATACATTCAATCAGTCAGCGCTCCCAAAATGAAATCAATGGGGCATCTTGTTAATGCTATTTACATTAATCATTTAAATTTAATTACAAACAATAAAGAAAATTTAATCGTGAACATACATGAACAACAACATCATATTAAACCACAGAAAATTCCAAAATGATATATTTCACTTACATTCAAATAGCTACCAAAAGTGCATTCCTCTTTGCCATGTTTCATTACATTTAGTTGATACTGCTGTATGCTGTATAACAAAACACATTAATGGCATTAATAAAAACACACTGACAAGCTACGCAATTTTGCATTCATAATCAAATGTGACTCATCTGTGATTATGAAGGCGATATGCATAACTTGTCATTGGATGTACGGCTCTGTGTATTAAATGCCGCTCCATCTGAAAGGTATGCAATGGAGATTCATCATAGAAAACCGGCTTTACTGACGAGATGTGGCATGACAATCACATGTGATTTATCCGTGCAGCCCTTGTTTGTTGATCACAAAGTAGAAAGTAGATGAGGAAAATTAAAGGTGCATCCCAAATCGTGTACTTATGCACTATTCTATGACCTTTTTAGTATAAAATAGTGTGAGTAGTGCATTCACACTGAAAATTCCAAAAGAAAAGGTGCACTTTAAAATACCCAGATTGATGCACTTAACTGAAAAAACAAAGTGTGAAATGTTGGACACTTCATGCACTCAACTGTCACAGCTTTAATTACGTAGCGAAGGGGGAGGGGCTTTCAGACTCCGATTATGAAGACAAAATAACCTATATAATTCATGCACTACATGGTTGAGTGCATAATTACCTAGTGCATGAGTGCATAGTGATGATAGTGCATCATTTGGGACACAGCTTAGGATGCCAGGTGTATTCAGAGTGCCGCCATTACTGTCATATTCTGCAAAGAAAGGAGACTGGCGTTTGTCGCAGGTTTGGAAAAAGAAGGGAGAAAATCATGACAGAATAACTCAGCGGATATCGCATTGTTGCGTAAAATTGAAAATGGACTTTTCAATACTGACCAGATACAATACTGATCTTGCGGCCCCCCGAAAAACGAATTTGTTTTTTTTTTAAATGGCGTTTATCGCGTTTTGGAACAAACTCTTTACTAGATACGGACGGACGGAGTACGGGCGGGCGGGCAGGCAGGCAGGCAGATAGATAGATCGATAGTAGATCGTAGAATAGATAGATAGATAGATAGATAGATAGATAGATAGATAGATAGATTCAACATGCCCACACATTAATTATAGCAAATAATTACACACACACACACACACACTACACAAAAATACATTTTGAGGTTGGCAAACTTGAGTCTTTTATGAATGTAATTATAGTTATTATCTAAAATAAAAACAGTTCTTGAAGCCTAATAGCATTTTGTATATCAGCATTGTAGTGGTTTTGATGTCCTTCAAAATTTTGTTCTGAGTGTAGTATCAATAGAATGATCAGAACCTTGATCAGAAAGTATTTTGTTAAATAAATTTTTTTCCCATGCCTAAACACTGTCAATTTAATAGAGGATTTGGCCTTCAAAACGACATTAACGTTCAAGAGTGTGTTGAAGCAATGGCAAAAACTGTCCATCTTTTTATATTTACCTTTTATTTCTTGGTAGGTTCAGTCTCGTACACTCTTCAGAAGTAGTTCTGTGAAACAACACATATGCTAGCAAGACACACAATTGAACTAATATTGTTAACACCACTTATCTTCCAAAAATGGATGTCAAGTGGGTAGTCACATGTTTAATGCAAAACTGCCTGCACCTTGCACCAGCTTTAAGTACCATTTAGATCCTCTATGGCACTATTAATCTCTTTGGTTCTATTTTACATTGGAAGCTTGTAAGACAGAGGTGAAGGTATGAAGGACATGTTTACTTGTTGCTGGTCATATGAGTGCAAGGTTGTTGTTTGTTTTGTTTTTGGGGGGGGTTTTGTTTAAAATGGAATAAGCACTGGTTTGAAGCTTAAACTCCTTAATGATGGATTAATGTTTCTTACAAACACTCAGCTTTTCGCTTCACCAAGATGTTAATTGATGGATAGGAGTATTGGGTGGATTACTTGTGAATTATTGTGATGTTTTTATCAGCTGTTTGGACTCATTCTGACAGCACCCATTCACTGCAGAGGATCCACTGGTGAGCAAGTGATGTAATGCTAAATTTTACTTAATCTGTTCTGATGTAGAAACAAAAACTCATCTATAACTTGGATGTCTTGAGAGTGAACAAATGTTCAGCAATTTTTCATTTTCAGGTGAAATATTCCTTCAGGAAACCACACTCACACACACATAAACACTCTTCTCAAACAGAATCCTAAGCTTGTAATGCACCTGATATTAAAGCCTGTCGTACATGACTAATAAAAATCACAAACAAATTATATATAATTTTATTTCAAACGAATGAGGAAAATAAAGTTAGCTGAATGCACCTGTGCGTGCGGTGTTTGAATGCTCTGATGTTAGACCATTTAAACATGTTAATTACACAAACAAAATGTTTAGCATACTGCATCTGGAAAACAAAAATCAACAGTGATTGATTATTCTATATTTTTTATTTATTGTAGATGTTATTACTAAGTGAAGCAAACTTTGCTGAACTACATAGAGTAGTGCACGGTTTATCTGTCGATCAGATTGCACGTCAAAGTTGTGTTCATTACTATAGCAACAGTATACTTGATGCTGATTGTGTTTTAAAAATCTGACAATCATTGTAAAAAAAAAAAAAAAAAAAAAAAACTTTTATGTCATGTCAAGATCACGAGAAAAATTACCTGATCATGAGAGAAAACAACTTTGCTATGTTGAGATCACGAGAGAAACAAGAAAAGAAAAATAATCATTATCCTTATGGCCTCTTAGGACTTCCGTACATTTCTGTTTTTGTAACTGACATTGGTTCCTTAAATAAAACCAAACTCCCTGATGCATCATATGAAAGTGTAATTTTAGGCAAACATATTTAGCTCATTATATTCCTACATGTAACGCTACTCTGTTTTGACAACAGCTGAACTACCCATCTGTCATGGTTCATGGATCTGTGGGTTAACTTCTGCCTGTCTGTGTGTTGTTACCTGTCTGACTGCTTGTTCAGCGTAGCTTGGCAACCGCGCTAATCAGTCTGTCAATCTGTCCTGACTTTATCTGTTTTGTGTTGGTAATGGTTGTTGTCAGATTATGTTTGAGTTTGCTCATGCCTGTCGTTCTCTTCAGTGTCTGTGTTCCTGGTTGCTCTCTGTCTTGGATTATCCTCCAGTGTGGAAACCCACCGAGTTGTTCCTGGATCTCTGTAGGAATTGGATCGGGTCAGTACAGAGACCTGCTCACCTGCTCACGTTCATCTGACCGCTCATCTTGCCTGTTCACCGTTGTTGCAAATAAACTGCACTTCACTTGCAACTGGATTTTGTGTTATTATTACGTGACAGAACGATCTGACCAAGTATGGACCCAGCAAGTGTCGCGGAACCCAGCATCATGGTAAAGAATACCTATCCTTTGACATTCATGTCTTCAGCCTTCGAGAGTCTGCAGGGTGCTTCCTTTTTCACAAAGTTGGGTCTTTGCAATGCCTATCATTTTGTTTGCACAAGGGGGGGGGTATATGAATGGAAGACCACTTTTAATACCTCTAGGGGGCATTTTGAGTATCTTGTTATGCCGTTTGGGCTCTCTAATGCTCCCAAGGTTTTCCGAGGGAGTACGCATGGATCCCGACAAGGTTAAGGCTGTGGTAGATTGGCCAACCCCGGATTCCCGCAAGCAAGGGCCTGCAGAGGTTTCTGGGCTTTGCCAATTTTTACCGCCATTTAATTCGCAGTTACAGCCAGCTAGCTACCCATTTGATTGCCTTGACCTCCACCAAGATGACGGTTCAGGTGGCCTAGCGTGGCGGAAGCTGTGTTTTTCAAACTTAAGAGTTGTTTTTGTTTACAGCTCCCATTCTGGTGGCCCCTGATCCATCTCGTCATTTTGTGGTGGAGGTCAATGTGTCAGAGTTGGGAGCTGGGTGCGGTTCTTTCCCAGTGTTTTTTCCACGGACGGTAAGGTTCACCCAAACGCATACTTTTCTCATCATTTGTCTCCTCCCGAATGTAATTATGACATTGGTAATAGAGAGTTGCTGGCAGTTAAGCTCGCTTTGGAAGAATGGTGTCATTGGTTGGAGGGTTTCAGCAGAGGAACCTTTTATAGTCTGGGACCCGACCATAAGAACCTTGAATACATCAGGTCTGCTAAAAGGTTAAAATTCTAGGCAGGCTTGGTAGACTTTATTTTTCAGTCGCTTTCATTTTTCAATTGCTTATCGTCCAGGTTCTAAGAACATTAAACCTGATGCTTTGTCCCGCATTTTTGACAGATCTGAATACCCGTGTCTCCCGAGTTCATCCTGCCACAGAACATCGTGGTGTCGGCAATGAATTGGGAGATTGAATCGAAGGTCCATAGGGCCTTACAAGGGGTAACTTCTCCGCCTGGATGCCCACCAAGTTGTTTATGTGTGCCAGAAGGATTACAGTCCGATGTCGTCCATTGGGGTCATTGTCCAAAGTAGCTTGTCATCCGGGTGTTAGTCGAACAGTTTTTCTCATTAAACAACGGTTCTGGTGGCAAATCTATGGCCCATGACATACAGCATTTTGTTTTGGCCTGCTCTGTCTGTGCCACTTCTAAGGCTTCCAGTCAACCCCCTGCTGGACTCCTTCAACTGCTGTTGGTTCCTTCGAGACCCTGGTCCCACATTTCGCTAGATTTTGTTACGGTACTCCCCGCTGTCTCAGGGTAACACAGTAGTTTTGACCGTGGTGGACGGTTCTCTAAGGCCAACTCATTTTATTCCTCAGCCCAAAATACCCTCAGCCAGAGAAACAGTGGTTGCTGTCATTGATCATGTCTTTCATATTCATGGCCTTCGGGTGGACGTGGGTCTCTGACAGGGGGCTCAGTTTGTTTCCAAATTTTGGAAAGAATTTTGTCATTTGTTAGGGGCGACTGTTAGTCTTTCTTCTGGGTTCCATCCCCAGAGTAATGGTCAGACAGAGAGGGCTAACCAAGATTTGGAATGTGTGTTGCAGTGTTTGGTGTCTCAAAACCCATCCTCTTGGAGTCAGCAACTTTCACGAGTGGAGTACGCACATAATCTTTACCAGTGTCATATACGGGCCTATCTCTGTTTGAGTGTAGCATAGGTTACCAGCCACCTATTTTTCAGAGTATGGGAATCCGACAGTGGCGGTCCCTTCTGCCCACACCTTTGTCCAGAGGTGCCACTGCACCTGGAATAGGGCTACAGAAGCCATCCTCCAGGTGGGGTCGCGCACCAAGGCCCAGGCCGATCGTCACGGTCAAAGCCCTCCCGTCTACGTCGTTAGTCAAAAAGTGTGCTTTCAGAGAGGCTTTTCTAAGAATATTCCTCTCCGTACCTTCTGTAAATATGCTTGCTCCCAAATTTATTGGCCCGTTTACTGTCACCAAGATTATTAGTTCCAGTGGCCGTCCCCCTCAAACTTCCTCCTGCGTACAGCAAAATTCATTCCATCTTCCAAGTTTCCTAGTTTAAAGCCAATTTTTCGTTCTACCATTAATCCGCCTGCCCCAGTTTCCCCACCACCGTGACCCATAGATGGGGAACTCACTTATTCGGTAAAAACGCTTCTGGACTCGAGGCAGAGGGGACGCGGATTTCAGTACCTGGTGGACTGGGAGGGTTACGGTCTGGAGGAGAGGAGTTGGGTTCCTGCCAGGGACATATTGCATCAATAGCTTATCGATGATTACAATCGCCAGGTAGGTTCCTCTGGAAGCGCAAGGGAGGTGCTCCTGGGGGGGGGGGGGGGGGGGGTACTGTCACGGCTCATGGATCCGTGTGTTCATTTCTGCATGTCTGTGTGTTGTTACCTGTCTGATTGCTCATTCAGCGTTGCTCCAGCAACTGCGGTGCTGACAAGCTAATCAGCGCAGCTGCACCTGCCGCTCGTTTTGTCCTGCCTTTATCTGTCTCATGTTGGTAATGCTTGTTGTCAGATCATTGTTTGAGTTTGCTCATGCCTGTCGTTCTCTCCAGTGTCTGTGTTTCCTGTTTGCTCTCTGTCTTGGATGATCCTCCAGTGGGGAAACCACCGAGTGTTCCTGGATCTCTGTGTGAGTTGATCAGGTCAGTGCAGATACCTGCTCACATTCATCTGACCACTTATCTTGCTTGTTCACCATTGTTGCAAATAAACTGCACTTCACTTGCAAATGGATATTGTGTTATTATTACGTGACACTGTCATGCTGCTGAAAAATCTAATTTGTAGTATTGCTACTTTCACTTAGTAACCTCCTTAACACTGTACACATAGCCAGAGATTGTATGAGACAAAAAAATATCTCCCACAAGGAGTTTTCCATCTTTTTTTCTTCAAAACAGGATGCACTTCACCTCATAACTGACAATGTGCTCATATGCCTCTTCAATGTGATTTAGTGCCTTTAGAAAAGCTTTTCATAATTCAGCTTATGAGGGTGAGCTCTAAAATAGTTTCTCTCAGTCTATTTCATTTCAGTTTAGATTTATAACTCTAATTAGAGAGAGGAAAAGACTAATTTAGTTGAGAGAAGTCAAACATGTCAAGCAGGTAATTGATCATCTGAACATGTTTGACTGACAACTCCATACAAATCCATATGCAAGCTTGGGATAGGCACCCATTAAATTTGATTTTCATTTGAAAATGCTCATTAGGTTGTAACAAATGTATTTGCATACGGATATAAGACCTGAATAAAACATGCATTCCAGCCCAATTAAGCTTTATCTAGTTAAACAGAATGACAGAAATGCTGGTTTGACATCATTCTGACATTTAAGAGGACAATAATTTCTCTGAAAAGTAACAGACCCACATCAACCAATCCTCCTCTGACCAAAAACCTGCAGTCATTTTCAGCTTTGTTAAATTATTGTATGCGGCATATGTCCTGTGAAGCTGGCAGGTCAAATGGACAAGATCCTTATTTCTTTTAAGAGATATTTATTTTCACATAAATGAAAGTTCTCCAGCTAGCTCAGTGATACATGATACAGTGATACAATAGCCCTACGTGTTTATTGTACATTGCTTCTTTAAAGGAATGTTTCACCCAAAAAATGAAAATACTGCTATCCAAGGTGTAGATGGGTTTACTCATCCTCAGGCCACCCGGGAATTAGAAACTTTCTTTATACATTTCAGGTAACATAATCAGACTCCTTTTATGATTACTTTTTTTAGATTACTTTTGAACCTAACGGCATTTATCACATTGATTTACTGTAAATAGATTAATCATGTACCACATTATTGACATAAAAATATAAGTAATAAGAATTTTGTATATTCAGTATATTAAATTTGTTGTATTTAACAACATGAAGTGCATTAAAACATTACGTCAAGATTTAAATAAATAATTTAAAAATACAAAATCAAAACTACAACTAAAAAAGAAGTTTGCTTCAAAATCAAAAAAACAAAAAAAAAAAAATTTAAAATAACATAAATGAAAATAAAACACACAAAAAATAAATATTTTATTTGTTTACCTGCATGTCATGTGACCATTAATCAACGTCAGAGAACTGTTAACATGCAAATTTTATTCTTAATTATAAAAAGACGTCATCAGTAGTTGATGCAATGTTGAAACGCTTCTTAAACCTGAAATGATTTTGGTAAATCCAGTTGTCAAATGCTGTGTAGCCACCTAATGACTGGTTCTTTGGTGAATGTCCACAAAACTGGAAGACTTTCTGAACGTCTATAAGTTGTAGGCTATTTTAGAAAGGACCATTCAAAAGAGGAATTAGGGTGCATTCAAAAATGTTAAAAGTACTTCTTTTTTAAATATGATTATGTAATTAATCAGTGTTAAAAGTACCTCATTACTAAAAATTAAAAATTAAAAAATCAAAATGTAATTTAATTTAATTACATGTACTTTATTTTTGGAATCTGATAAACGTAATCCAGATTACATGTAGTCTGTTATAGTACACACTTCTGACATCTCTGTTCACCAATGAATCATCTGCAATGAATGGGTGCCGTCAGAATGAGAGTCCAAACAGCTGATAAAAACATCACAGTAATCCACACCACTCCAGTCCATCAATTAACACCTTGTGAAGGGAAAAGCTCCATGTTTGTAAGAAGAAAACAAATCCATCATTAAGGCATTTCAACTTTAAACTGTTGTTTCTGGCCAAAATATGAGTCCATAATACATTTTTCCAGTGATGGATTATTGTGATGTTTTTATCAGCTGTTTGGACTCTCATTCTGACGGCACCCATTCACTGCAGAGGATCCACTGGTGAACAAGTGATGTAAAGCTAAAGTTCTTCAAATCTGTTCTCATAAAGAACGTTTCTACATCTTGGTTCTTGAGGATGAGTAAATGTTCAGCAAATTGTCATTTTTGGGTGAACTATTCCTTCAAATGGTTAAAATGTTTAAAAGTCATGCTCAAACAACAGCATTTGTAGCATTATTTCGATTACAACTACCAAAAAAATTGATGTCATTCTTGTCCCTTGTTTTCTTTAAAAAAGAAAACTATAGTGAGGCTAAAATCAAGTTTACAATGAGGCACTTTGAATAAGAAGTAAATGGGGCCAATTTGTGGAGGATTTAGAAGCAGAAATGTCAAGCTAATCATTTTATAAAAGCACTTGAAGTGTTCTGTTAAAATTTTAATTTTACTTTAAAAGTTATGGCATTTTGTTGTTTATGGCAGCAATTGGATATTTCTGGAAAACTGGATTTTAAAAGACCCCCCCCCTCCCCTCCCCCACCACACACACACACACACACACACACACACACACTTAATCATGTTAACATGCATATTGTCTTGTAGCTATAATATTAAACAGTATGTGAATACTGTACTGTTTACATATCGGCCCCATTCACTTCCACTGTAAGTGTCCCACTGTGACCCAGATTTATTTTTTATAACAACTTTTTATCTTTATTTTACATTGTCATAAATCCTGCTGATTGATCTTGACTTTTATTGAACCCAGAATATTCCTTTAAGTTGAGCTGTACCCATTTGGCCATTTAAGGAATATTTCACAACATAAGGGTGACTACATGACAGAACTATTTCTTTTTGGAGGAACTTTAATCTCTGAAAAAAAAAAAGTTCAGTTTTGCAATTGCATGTCAAGTCATCTTTGCAGATTATTTTGTCACCCAAGACATAACATGAATCATGGAGTACCCCAGTAGACTGAAAAGCATCTTTTCTTCTGACTTACCTGAAATTACACTTCCTCGTTCTGCTTCGCCAAACATTGCCAGCTTCAAGGTATGTTTAGGGGATACGTTAACTAGCAGATTAGAGCTGATGACTGCAGGCATCATGGCACTGACTTCTGCCACCTTTTCCTTTGTTAGCTGCTTCTGTTTGTTCACATGTTTTATTGATTTGTTGTACGGCAAGCCATGTGTGTAAGCAATGTCTGGAACAAGTGAAACTGGCTGCCCTATATTCTGTTTTGCACTTTATTGATTCACCACTTTTACTGTCATGCATTGAGACTCATGAGCACTGCCCACAGCTCTCTGCAGAGCTCTAACTGGAGTTAAATGATTGCACTTTCAGCATCTATTGCCTTGAAACTAAATGAGTTTGTACTTTATATGCTGTTGCGTGTACAGGAGACAAGGTCTCAATGACAGCTATAGTTGGTAAATATTTCTACAATTTAGCTTAACAGGTATTTGTATCTGTCCTAGTTTCCCTAATTTAATAATTTCCATCAAAATACTAGAAATGAAAATTTGGATATATAAGTTTTTGACTCTTCACACCTTCACACCTTCATCAAACCAGATGATGGAACAAAATAATTATTTGATCAAATATACAGCAATCAGACATATAGTAAAATATTACCATTAAAGTAATGGAAGTAAGCTGAATTTTTTTCTTCAGTGTCACACGATCCTTTAGAAATCATTATAATATGCAGATTTTTTAATATTATCAACGATGAATATTATTCCAAACACTAGTTTAAATAATAATCCTTGCAAAGTGGACCTTGTTTGTATCATTATAAAGAACATAGAAGAGTTATCGTCACAGTTTCAGAAAGCATTTCACGGAAGCAGTAAAAGTGCAGTGCTGGGATTTCCCGTCCATTTGCATAACAGCGATTTTATTTATGAAATGATGAAGTCGTCAATTTATCTAATAACAATATAAGTGTAAGCGAAAGAAAAAAATGCAGTGATAAAATTAGTCCTTAGCAGAGGAGTTTTGCTTAATGAATAAGCCTACATTACAGAGCTTCCTTCCAGCTATCTTTAAAGAATGTACTGCACTTTGGCTTAAGCAATTATTTTCCCAACATGCTGCCATCTGTAATTACACTCCAAATTACAGGTATGCATTTGGAGGTTATCCCATCATTCAACACTGACACATATGAGTTCATTTAACATCTCCGCAGACAACAGCACCATAAACTCAGATCTGCTGTAGTAGTTCTCCTACAGCAATCTTCACTGTCCCATATGCAGATGACTCTGATTATGTAAATGCTTCTAAATATGACAGCTATTCAGTAAGGAGACAATTAAAATAGCATCGCTTTGTGGAAATCAAAGCTCGATGCAACTGGAGCCAAAACACAAGGGGAACGTTTAACTCTGCGTGGGCCTTCCTGTTATTTAATGCAACGTTCACTGCATAAGACTAGGTTTATGATATTTCACACTATTTATAATAACGCCAAATGAGATTATGGAAGAAAACATAGAAGAGGTCAGCCAATGCCATTCAAAAAAGTGGGAAAAAAATATGCTTGTGAGAATATTATGATTCTTGGAGTCTGTAAAAGTATGAATGTCGTCACAGACATATCTTAGATAGTCCACACAGTTACAGTACATAATATATAAAATATATATTTTATATAATATTAAAGTTTTTTTTAAACTAACGTTTGGTTGTAAATATACAGGTTTCTTAATGTGGACAGAGATGATCTCTGCAGAGAGCTGAAGCTGTTAAACATTGTAAATGTCACCGCAAACAGCTTCACAGACAAGAACACAAGCCACTTATATACAATATTGAAGGCAAATTTTAACTGAAAGGTTGGAGTATGTTATCAAGACAGTGATATTTACATGTTACAGTTGTTTAACTTTTGATTTTTTTCCTGAAAACACATCAATTGCATTTAATAGGCTGTTCAATGTCCTCATTCACACAGCAGCGAAATACTGATATCAGTACAGAGTACTATGTTCACACCAAGTTTGGTTTTTAATGGAAGTAACCGCATTTTGTAAGTAGCCGAGGTGACATTTTCGGGTTTACAGTTTCAGTATGCCCGTGGACAACTAGGCCACTTTCACATTACAAGCCTACAATACAAGAAATCACTCTTACCTGCACGCGCGCTCGGCGTAATGTTTGTGTTGCGTGTTGAATTTGGTTTCAGTAACTCACAGAAACAGCGTATCATACGAAGGCGTTAGATCCAGTCTTCCAAGGGAATTCTGTGCTACAGATGCTGCACTTCAGACTCAATAAAATGCATTCAAATCAGCTGCGTGTTCATTAAAATTAGATGAATTAACTAGTGCGGATGTTATGGACGTCGCCATTGTGGATACTCCAGTCACTATGAATGAAAAAATTCAAATATTTGCTAAAATGTGACAAATAGGCTATATTTACGTAAATATTATAACGGTATATTTTTGAAAATCTATATTAAACATAGAAATATATATTTTTAAAAATTGTTTAAAAAAATATTTTGCCCTCCGTAGCTATATTTCAATAAGAAAACATGTTGTCTACAACACATGTGAACATATAACATATAATCTGAATAAAAATCAGAAAGGAACATACTTTACAATGATCCAAAAATAAACAACAAATAAATGAATAAATAAATAGGCCTAAATAAATAAATAATTCTCTCTCTCTCTCTCTCTCTCTCTCTTTGAATTCTTTTCTCGTTTTTTGAACTCAAGTAGACGCATCCACGTTTGCATTTAGCCTAATACTTCTGAAATACATTTTGGAAATTATGTATATAGGTATATTAGGGTTAAAACTGAATACATTTTCAATTTCAAAAATATATTTTACTGTGCTTCAGTTTTGAAAACATATATTTAGTAAATATTTTGGCCAAAAACAAAATATATTTCTGCCGTATGGAATGCAAAGCAGTTTTCTTTTACATAAATAGAAGCATATAATCTAACTGTCAATCCAGAAAACTGTGTAAGGTTTAAAATAAATTAAGACGATATGACATATATAAAACACTCTCTCTCATTTGTAATCCATTTATGTATGTTGTATGAATAAAGTAGTTGAACACAGGGCACAAGTGAGCACGCACGTGCGCGTTTGTAATGAACGTGTATTACTCCATGGACGAGGTCACTCGCGATGAAATCACAGCGCACTGCGACGGCTAAAAAGGGGCCTTTGCATTGAGATCTCACTCAAAAGACGACAGGGTCCCTCTCTCTGAAGCTATCCGGCGGCAGTGGGACCAAAATAGAGAGAGACGGAAGAGGACAGTACACCCCACAGGATGGTATTGTCGCTTACCTTCTCGGCCTGGCATGTGTGCCAGTCCCCTGTGACTCCGCGGGGAATGATGGGAGAAGAATGGAGGTGACAGAACGGACTGCGCCGTTACGCAATCGCCATCCTCGTGTGCGCCAGTAGATCTGACGAGCGGTGGAGGAATCACGGACAGCACTGGCATGTCAACAGACTGAGAAAACAACAGCGATAATGAGATCTCATTGTTCAGAGACAAGCTGAGGCTTGTGTAGGTGTACAGGAGACTTATTTCTAGTAATGTATTCAAATCGTCTGTATTTTTATTGCTCATGTTACTATGGGGACTTACACATAAAGAGAGGGGTTGAATGGTTTATTTTTACAGCATATCTCACTATGAAGGAAGTTAAAGCATAAAGTGTCCACTGACTTTTTATCAGATGAAATCATTCATATTACTGACGAGTAAAACTCTTTATGCTATATTATCAAAAAATCTTTGGTTTTGTTGTCAACTTGTTTTCTTTCAATGAACACAGGTTTTGTATTTCTTTTTGAAACTGATTGATTATGATATCTGAGCTTATGCACCTCAACATTAGTTATGGAACATTTGGGTAATATTTACTCAAAAACTGAGGTGCATAAACTCAGATCAGTGAGGCTGATGATTAGTTTCATGGTCAGTTTCAAAAAGAAATACAAAACCATGTGCTAATTAAGCTGATAAAAAGATTGAATCCAATATTTGGTAATAATATTGCATAATGAGAAATTTATACGCCATTTTTGTAGGCCTGTTATTTTTGACTGGGAAGTGGGAAGTACAAAAATTAGCTACATTTTTTTGGGGAAGTTCATTCCACAAAGCCTTGAAAGTATAGCACTATGAAGCTGAATCCAAAGGTACATCTGTCTGCAAAGGACTGAATGCATAATATATTTGGCAGACTGTTTTATGACAGTTTTAATTAGTCTTAATTTGTGTACTCTATTCATTAAGTTGCATAGTCAAAAAACATCTGCAGTTCTCCTAAAAGTACAACTTTTTTGGAAGGGAAGTAGAGAGAATGTGCTGGAAATAAAGCAAGCAGTTTATTTTACTGCACCAATTAAACAATGATTTTACAGTGTCTTTGGGAATTAAGCTCAGCTCATTACAAATATACGACAAATATCCACTTCATGTCCATTCAGACACCATATTTCAGGCCATTTTTGATATATAATCAGGATGCATAATAATAATAATAATTATTATTATTATTATTATTATTATTATTATTATTATCAATTATGAAAGAGTTTATAGAACAAAATTTTTTTCAAGAAAGTTGATATAACACAAACTGTGTATGTCTGTCAGTAATAACAACGATAATAATTTATAACAAAGATCATTTATAATTTTGCAGCCTGAATTTTGTGTTTGATTACACTGTACTTATTCTGAAATTTAATTTACTTAATTTCTAGTAATAATTTACTTACATATATTTAAGCATAAAATACTGAAAATTAAATAATAATAATAATAATAATAATAATATAATAATAATACAATTAATAATATTTTATTATTATCGTTGTTGTTATTATTAACTAAGACAATTCCCCTCATAATACCCTTATAGTACTTTAGGATTGAAGAAGAGAGTGTTCAAATAACACAAACTGACTTCATAATTTTTCAGTTCCAAATCTGTATAATTTTCTGTCACACAACACTTAATTTAACTGTGTTACGAATTTTCTCATTTTCTAGGCTTATCTTAGTATATGCACCTGTTCTGAAGATTATGATTGTTACCAAAAATCAACGCAAGACAACATGAGACATACTGAATAACTTAAACATAAGTAAATGTTTTTATTTGTTCATATTCAGTACTAATTTGTTCTTCGAACCCTTTGCAGGCAGTCAAGATCTCAATAAGTTATCAGAGGAGGCTCTGGATGTGGAAGATGTATATATGATGCTGTTTCTGTATGTCTGTGAATTGAATAGTCTCTGAATGAGGTTTGCTATTAACAGAAACCGACGGACTGTCATTCTCCAGTCCGATTAAATCAGCCAAACCACAGGACACCAAGACCCGGAAGCCCCATACTGGGAGCCAATCTTTTCCAGCTTTAGCTCTACAAAACCTGGGAAGGAGAATATTGACATGCTATATATAACTATATTTGGATTTATAGAGGCACTTTCACAGACTTCCATTAGTCTGGCTCTTGACCAGAGAGTTGCAATAGAGTTACACTGCAAAGTTCTTTGCAGTCTTGAAATAAGTATGCAAGGTAATCATGCCTCTAGATATTCACAGCGTTTTCGTCTATGCATTTCTTTATACTTCAGTTACACTCATCATGAAGAGTTACTTGTGGAGGCAGTTCTGCACTATTCCATATGCAGACTCGACACAAGGTGATTTAGAAAGGACCCAAGCAAATGCAAGAAAATGACACTGAGTCATTTTTTCTATCAAAATGTTTCACAGAGGTCTGACCTCAATACATGTTGCTTTTTGGTGGCTGGGTTATAAAATCTGCCTGTACATGTGGCTTACATGTAAGTACTGGCCTGACAGCTTAAAGAATGACTGACATAATCACACTTAGCTGTCTAAATCAATCAAACGACCTAGAGACATCATATTAAAAGACATACAATTCGTTCCTGTTTCTATTTGGTTTCTTTGCATACAGAATGTCAGGATGATGGCAAGATCAATGGGATGGATTGAGTTGGAATGTAAGTTTGAGGCAAGTATGCTAGATATTCACTAGCATTACGATATAATCTGGATAGAGTGTACAACAAATTGTGGTTATTCACCGTAAAGATGCAGAATGTAATATTGACAGCTAGCCGCTGAAATGGATAACGTTACTACAGTCTAAATACATGATGTGCAACCTGGGAAGGGGAATGTTGATATTCTGTAATATTATTACTCTAATAAGAGCAATGTAAGTCACGTTAGATAAAGCATCTGCCAAATGCATAGATGCAAATGTGATTTTTGTAAAACCGTTTTTAAGTAAGTGTCTCAGGCACAAATGCTAAATAAAGCTGCATATTTCTTAAAGTTTATTTCTTCAAGGTACTACTATAATATAAATGCATAAATATATTTCATACATTTTCTATTTGGTGGGTTTAAAGGGTTACACTTTGTTTTGTGTTATTTAACCACGTACATGTGTCTCATCTGTCCCTGTAACATCCACACAAGAGTCAAGTTTCTTGTGTGACTTATGTGCTCAATGCTACATTTACATGAAAGTAGTTGAAGTAGTTGCTGATGTGTTATCCAACACAAATGTTCCTCAGTTTATCAACAGTACTAATGGACAAATGAAATAGATAACTCATGTTTAGTTACTCTATGTTGATTTGTTTATTTACATTACATTTACATTTATCTAAAGCAGTGTTGAGAACAATGAATTCTACATAATAGCACACATACAGTACAGTACAGTACATCATTCATGCAGATGTCTAGTTCATGTCTATTACATGTGCTCATCTGCAATATTGGGCATTTTACTGTAAGATGTGAAATAGCCATTTAGTAAGCGTTTTTATGGTTTATGTAAATACACTTTTTGTAGAAAACGTTTTTACAGCAACGTTTACTTCAACAATTCAACAGTTGTTGTTTTTTTGGATATGACTCAATGTAAAGTCACCAAATCAATGTGTGTACGGCCACAGAGGGAAAGAAACAACTTCCTAAATACCTTAAATGCATACTCTTTTTTTTCCTCTTTTTTTTTTCTTGTTGCAAACAAAAGGCCCATTTGAGAGCTACTCCTGGTCAGCCTATGAATGATGTGTCACAATGTGACTGGATAATCGGTAATCAGTTTTAGGGCACATACAGAGGACGAAATGGCAAATAGGCACTTTACTGACATATTACATTTAGGTGAATATGACTGCAAAAGGCTAGGGTCAGAGCAGATTAAACTAAAAATAAAAGTTCATGAAATGATACAAAATGAGTCTCACTGAACTCATTTGAAGAGGTGATCTCTGAAACGCACACAAAATGCAGCATTTTCATTTTAAAGAAATAGTTCAGCCCAAAACTGAAAACTCATTGTTACTCACATTATATTGTTCCAAAGATAATGGCTTTCTTCATTATGCATGCAGGACAACAAAAATGAGAATTGTTAAAGATGATTTTTTTTTTATCCTCCTTTCCATGGGATAGCAATGAATGAGAACTGAAGCTCTTATCTTTCAAAAAGTAACCAAAAGCTCCATAAAAAATAATTAAAATAAGTGCCAAGTCTGCAATATTTCAAGTCTTCTGCATTAAGTGTATCCTAATGTCCTCCAAATGCCCACAATCCTTTGCACACACTCCAATCCGTGGAAAACAGTTTACTAAAAATCGCCATTGAGCTTGTCTAATTTCATGTTACGGAAGATGGTGCAAAAATGCTTTGTGAGATTTCCCTTCTTCTTTTTTAATGAATCACATGATGCTAAACTGTGGGTAATGTAAAGACCTGAGACCCTAGTTTAATTTTCCAAATGAAATATTCTTCAAATTATAATATTAATGGGTTACTCCATTAAATGACTAAAGACCCCTCTTTAAAACGTGCACCAGACACCGTCCAGCTCAGCATTAAACAATATGGCACGAAAATAATATTAAAGGGATACTCCATCCCAAAATGAAAATTTTGTCATTATTCGCTTACCCCCATGTCGTTCCAAACCCGTAAAAGCTTTGTTTGTCTTCGGAACACAATTTAAGATATTTTGGATGAAAACAGGGAGGCTTGAGACTGTCCCATAGAATACTTTTTGTACACAAAGAAAACAAAAATAATGACTTTATTCAACAATTCCTCTCCTCTGTGCCTCTCTAAATCAGTGTAGCGCCATTTTGGCAATTCTGAGCAGTACGCAGATGGCGCATGCTCTTCTGTATCAGCCACGCCACAAGGATACGTTTTTTACGTGTATTTACGCTTTTGTTTGAAAGCAAACAGCACATTGGCACAGCGCAGCTGACACAGAAGAGCATGCGCCATCTGCGTACTGCTCAGATTTGCCAAAATGGCGCTACACTAATTTAGAGAGACACAGAGGAGAGGAATTGGTGAATAAAGTTATTTTTGTTTTCTTCGTGTACAAAAAGTATTCTCATCGCTTCATAACATTACGGTTGAATCACTGATGACAGATGGACTATTCTGATGATACTTTTTATACTTTCCTGGACCTTGACACTGTTATTTATTTGACAGTCTATGGGACAGTCTCAAGCCTCCCTGTTTTCATCCAAAATATCTTAAATTGTGTTGCGAAGACAAACAAAGCTTTTACGGGTTTGGAACGACATGGGGGTAAGCGAATAATGACAAAATTTTCATTTTGGGATGGAGTATCCCTATAATATTATTTTCGTTCCATATTGTTTAATGCTGAGCTGGACGGTGTCTGGTGCACGTTTTAAAGAGGGGTCTTTAGTCATTTTGTGTACAGATAATTAATAATGCTATATAATTACACCCTATGAATACTAATTAAGACACATTACACTGAAAGTGGAAACTTACCAAATGTTTGAGGGAAATGCGGTATGTGCGTTTTTTGACACATCTCTACCTTCACCTCAGCTGTGATTAATGCAACATGTGGCATTGCTGGAAGCTTTAAATAATGATGGAGGCTGTGCTCCTTCTGTTCAGAACACATGCTAATGTGCCTGCCTGTAACCTGTCAGGATTTCACAGTCCACTCAATCACTAAAAGAGAGTTCACAAATGGAAAAAGGTGCATATCTATAGCTCAACAGGAGTAAAAAAAAAAAAAGAAAAAAAAAAGAAAGAAGAAAAAGAAAGTAATGGACTTTGCTTCCACGGCTTAAAGCATCCAGATGAAATTCAGAAAGTGACAATAATCCTTATTGATTCCTTTGGAAAATGTCAGAATTTCCTTCAGGGGCTTATATATCTTATATTTGGGAAAATATTTATATAATAAAACTTAAAAGGTTTAGTGAACGCTTTCACTGCTTTCAAGATTATTTAGTTAAGAAAAAAGACTATTTGTGAAAGAGCAGCACATCCTAGTGGATATAGAGGAACTCGGCTCTCTTTTGGCTTTGTCTGCGTACCTAACTAGTCTTCTACCACGCTACAATCCATCACGCTCCCTAAGGTCACAAAACTCTGGACTTTTGGTAGTACCTAGGATAACAGAGTCCACTAAAGGAGGTAGAGATTTTTCGCATTTGGCTTCCAAACTCTGGAATAGCCTTCCTGATAACATTCGGGGTTCAGACTCTCTCAGTTTAAATCTAGATTAAAGACACATCTCTTTGGCCAATCATTCAAATAATGCATCTCATAATTTTGTACTGCAGTTACAGTATATCTGATCAAATGCGCATTATTATTCTTTAGCTTGGGTTAAACAAATCAAATTTTCTTGGTTGGAACAGCAGCTATGCTAATTATGTCTCTATTTGTTTTGCCATGGGATCCAGAACACATGAGAAGAGATGATGCCAACCCCTCAGAGGACCTCAGATGATGCTAACCCTGAAACAACATACAGAACTACCAAATTTTGCTATAAGTTTGATTGCAAGACAATAATTGCTGTTTAGTGTTCATCATCTGTTTGATTACGTCTTTAATTGATTTTTCCATACATTTCTGCCATATGTACATTAACTGACCACTGATAAGCTACTACTAAATATATTGTAGAAACTTAATTTCCTCTAAAGCTTCTTTGCAACGATTTGTATCATGAAAAGCACTTTACAAATAAACCTGAATTGAATTGGATTTATTTTTGTGACATGTTTGTGTTATATCTTTCAGTTGTACTTGCACTGAGTAAATACAGCTGGATAAAACAAAAACTGTGTCCATCTTCATTTCAAGCAAAACAACATGTAATTATTTTAAAGGGGAGTGTTTATTTTCTATACCCACTGTACATGACATAAAACTGATAAATTTGATAAAGTAACAAAAAAATGTAAGTACAAACTGTTTCCAAAACAAAAGAATTGGGTTGCAAACAACTGGAACAATTCATACTAGGAAAAGGGAATTTATTTGTACAGTCTTGTGTGAATAGGCTTTGATTAAACAGCTAAAATATAACAATTACATATACACATATTTGCAAAGATTCTACATTCTGTGAATTTGCGGTAGGCAGTATATAAAGAAACACATTTTATACTGGCAGAAAATAAAGAATAGTGGAATTTGTCACAGTGCAATAATAGTTTTTTTAGCTTCCTGAACCAATAAAACATCCATATAGTTTAATTTTAATTGCTTTTAAAAATGAATTTTTATTTTTTAATTAAAAGAAAATCATTTGAACTGTGAAAAGTTTGGTTTAATTGTAAACAGTTAAGCTCTGTTAGTTTAGATAACTCTGTATTGTCAAGCTCTGCAGATGCTGTGATACCTAATTAACTCTCATGACCTGCAGTGATTTTGAAAGAGTATCTGTTTATTAGATTCTTCCTGAAAAAGGACACTGATGCAAATAATCATCCAATTTTACACATTTTCTTTTCTCATTAAATGGCTCAAACGTCATCGTCAGACACTATGGCTCATTAAAACACAATGAACTCATTTGTATGAGAATCGCTCAGCAACATTACAAACTCTAAAAACAAAAAGCCCACACACCATTAACAAAAATGAAAAAAAAAAAAACATTTGAAACTTCAATACAAAACAATCGATTGTCAGTCTGTCAGGACTAGATGATGCACTGCATGCTTGCTGCATGCATTATGCAGTGGTTTTTCTCCATGTGAATGACAGTGTGAAATTTACATTAATGGTGTCATTGGGATTGTAGCGTGTATGAGGTAGGTATGAATGAGTAGAGAGGACCAATGATTGTCAAGAAAACTGCTCAAATTGCTGCCAAAGCAGTGCTTCAATCACAAATTTTCAGTGAAATGCTTGACAAGATTTAGGATTTTAAATGCAACTCCAATTCACTTAACAACTTGAAGGTAGCTACAAATTATACTTTTTTTAACGTCCTGTTTTGCATAAAAAATATTCCTGTAACCAAACATAAAAGAGCTTTGATGGGGTTTCTAAATTATGATGTGCACTTGCTGTCAAAATAGGAATTACAGAACAGTCGAAAGCCTCTGCAAAAATCAACTTTGAAAAACCAACATTGAGACAGCTTTAACATTTTTATTTCAAATTCACTTTCATCAGCAACAGCAGGGTGCATAGAACAAAGTCCTGTATTATTTATTCCCTTTTTTGATTTGCATCTCCAGCACATAATGTAAGCTCTTTAAATGACAGTTCTCTTCACTGTGCTTTGGCCCATCCATCAGGTCATGTCATTTCCATTAGTTGGGCAGAGGGGTGTATGTTCTTGTGCTTGAGTGGTCCACAGAAATCCAATTAATTGTGAACCCTTGTGTGCCTTCTCATCCTGACCATTCAGATGTGTGTTGATGGGAACCATGCTGTGTCCAATCTAGAATTGAGAACATTCTAACATTTGTTGCAGTCTTGACTAATAAATCTAATCATCTTAAGTGTTCCAACACAATTTCAGACTTCTTAAGAGTATATGAGCTAAAATGAAAACAGTGCAGGCTTATCAGCATGAATGGTGTACTTACTGTCCTTAATCAAAAAAGCACAGTGTCTGGTTCTGGGTCTGGGAGTGACGTGAAGCTCTTCCGAGTCTCCTGGGCAAGAAGTGATTCTTGCTCACAGTGAGAAGGAAGAATACTAGGAAGTTCAAAAAGTGGAACAGATTCCTTCCAACCAGCCGGAGGGTAAAGACCTGGTTCAAAAAGACAATGGGGATGAATGAAACCAGAAAGAGAAAAATGCCTAGTGTAAAACTAGTGTAAATGCCTAATGAAAAACTAGTCTACTGTCACATTTACAAACACAACAGGAGGGCTAGACAACCTAAATTGAATTACTGAGAAATGTATTGTATTTTCAATTACTGCTGGATGGTATGATTTAGTAATTAATCTCCTGGTATAATCTGTCAAAATGGACCAAACAAGGCAGATCGACCGACCACAGTTCACTTTTTGGCATTTAGGCACAGGTAAAATTGAAACAGATAACACAATAACAATAAACCAGCATACAACGGTGAAGGAACAGCTTTCTTGGTATCCCTGAACATACATTTTCACAATAATAAGACATTTTTGCTGAGTTACAATAAACAAGCAAGCATTTCTCTTACCTTTTTGTTTCAGGTCTAAATCTGGCCTACCATAATCTTTTGTAGTACTGATCTTTTTCAGTTGACTCTGAAGACCTGCTTTGCTCATTGACACTTTGGGGTCCACAGGATGCATTGGGACGTAAGCAGAGTCCCACTCATAACTCTCATCCACAGAGCCTCTTTTAGATCTAAAGTCAGAAGATAAAGGAATGTGAGGTATCATTGTGGATACCCTTAAATCAGAGATATCCAACCCTGCTCCTGCAGACTTCAGTTTCAACCCTGCTCCAACACACCTTGCAACTGCCAAACATGGTATTACCAAGGTATCACATCCACAAATTGTGGTATTAAATGTAAAGCTCAAAAAACACATGGCATTACCATGGTCCTGTGTTCAAAAAACATGTTATTATCAACGCAGAGACTGATAGTACCCATTGTACTTTTTGTAAGATAATTAATCATAAGACTCATTAAAACAGCTTAAAGGGGTCATGAACTGCATTTTTGTATTATTTTATAATGTTCTCTGAGGTTCACTTATGATTTTAATGTGGTTTTACAAAAAATATAATAATATGCTATTTTCTATCCTGTTTTTGAACCTCTCTGCAGAACGGTCTGTTTTTTATATTGCGAGGCGCATTCAAGACTCTTAAGTGAACGCCCACTGCTGTGATTGGCTAACAGTTGGCTTATTAAAATAACAGATGGATGCTGCTGTGACATACTCTGAAAACAACATAGGTCATTTGGGTTAAAAACATATAAATACTCAGTATATATCAAACGGTCTGGAACAGACAGTGCAATAGTGGTAAAAGCACATTTTCTCACACTTATGTGTTGCGACATTACTGTTGGATCCACTCTAGTCAGACTCTGCGCCGCATCGTTTACTTTCAGTCTCTCTGAAAAGCCTGCATCATACTGTCTTGTTTAAAAATGAATCCGTAGCAAATAAAAGCAAAAAAGCTGAAATTACAGTGTTTCACTGATGCCGTATGGAGCTCTTTGCTAATTTTACACCATGTTTACACCGGACACGAATGGCGCAACTCAACAACAGACAGCAGAACCTATTATAATCGTGATTCTGTCTACACTGGATGCAGCACGGATTGACACAACAAATCCCCGACAGTAAAATGATGTCCCACTCTATTTCTTGCATACAAGGATTCGCTCTTCTGACCTAAAAGAGAAATGGATTCGCGACATGACGCAATAGCATTCGTGTCCGATCTAGATAGGCTATAGGATCACAAGGAAGTCAATTCAGAGACTATTTTTCACAACTTACGCTACACAGAGTCTTTAAATCTTGTAATATCATCTGTATGGTTCTGTTGATGTGTCTCTCTAGTATTTCCTCTCCTACTACTAAGCGTGTATCAATGGGTGGGGCTAGACAGGCAGTGCTGTAAAAGTAGCCATTGATCTTCTCCTGTGGAGGAGGTGCTTAGACACGCTATTACGTCATAAAGTGGCACATTCCCAAGCGAGTCGTTTTCTGAGCTTGGTTTCTATAAAAGCTGTTTTTAAACTAACAAGAAAGAAGTTTTGAGTTTTGAAACTTACAGGATTGTTTATAGTACATTGACCTGTTAATGTATATGTCAAAAGATCAAGGTACATTTGATTTCTCAGTTCATGACCCCTTTAAGATAAATATATGGAGTATGACAAAGAAAACCAGTTGTACCTTTCATGCCGTTCAGGCTCCCGTAGAACTGCCTCATCTCTGTCACTGTCCTCTGTTGTATCTGGAGAGCTGGTGAGAGGGGGGCTGAGAGAGAACTGCCTGCTGTTAGGGGCATCCATGCTGCCTCTACCACTGCTTTGGCTTGCATAACTTCGGTAACTTCCCTCTGTCTCTGAACTCCTCCTGTATCTGTTAATTTCCACATCCACCTCCTGCCTATTTTCGTCTTCCTCCTCTCTCTCCCCCTCTTGGTTTTGGCTCTGTCTTCCAGATGGCAAGGCTGGCAGAGAGGGGCAATAAGGCCGAGGCCTGCTAGAACCCCCTGTTGATGTGGCAGTATGAGTTCTATGTCCCGACACTAGGCTTTTGTGGGATTTTGAAACATCATAGGTTTTAGAGGCCTGATGATGGGTGTCTTGTGTTTGACTTTCTAAAGTCACAGATGAATCTGTTTGCAAACTGGGACTACTTTTAGGCTTATCTGACACAGAGCTGGGTCTGCACGCAAAGGGGGACATTGTAGAATTTCGGCCAAGTGTCAGCGAGTCTATCCAGGCAGCAGGGGTCAAAAACTGGTCCTTGTATAATTTTGAATCTAAACTTTGGGTGCTCTTGTGCCGACTCCAATTGTTTGACCCAAGACTCTTTGTCTTCCGAGGCATTGTTCCAGAGACATTAATTTGAGATACTGTTTTGCTCGACCAATTGTTCAACTTCTCCTGCTTTCTTAAACTCATATGTCCTGACTCTACTGATCTGTCATTTTCAAGATCTGATAATCTGGGTCTGTCATAATCTAGAGTCTCATAACTGTGATTGGTGCCCAGCATAGACCTTGAATGTGGAGACTGGCTCTCAAGACCAGGTCCATCTACACTTATCTCTGAGTAAACACTAGTTGGATTTATCTGTCTAGTGCTTCTTTCTTTGGTCCGCCTCTGCTGATAATCTGAGGATGAATAAATAAATGGGTCAAAATAATGTTGACTTCTGCTTGAGGTCCTCTGGCATCTATGCCCTACATCAGTTTGGGTCTTCTCCAATTTGTAGATTAAAGGTTCATCCATTACCTGAACAAGACTTGACTCAACAGGAGTTCTACTTCGTCTTCGGTCCAATGTTTGTGATTTTTGGTGTTCCCCTCTGTCTAGACTACGAGACCTTTGGTACTTGGATCTCTGGATGGAATAGTAACCTTGTTGAATCTGCCTATACTTGGTATCCTTTCCATGAGAAGTATGTAGGGGCACCAAGCTTGCTGAAGAAATCCTGTGTCTTTCTTCCAATGGAATGCAAGAGGCAGCTCTTCCCTTCAACATGCTAGCATTTTCAGATAAAAGGCTTTGTCTAATGGCTTGGTAGTTACCCTGAGGTGTTGAGGTTTCTTGAATTTTCCAGATTTGTCCAGACTCATCATCTGTCTGTTCATGACTATATGGAGTTTGATCAACAGTGTACTTGCGCAGTTCTCTTTCAAGCTCCTCTCTCTCACGAGCTAAAGTTAAACACCGACTTAGGTTTCCTTGTTCCCTTTCATGCTCCATCTGCAAAACCAGGGTACTGGCTGTAGAGTGTTTGGTACCTTGTTTCAGGGATTGTCGACCCTGAGTACTTTCTGAATGGGGATAGAGAAAAGAGCCACTGCTAACTGACGAGACACTTGTCTGGTCTGGTCCATCCAAGAACTCTTGCTCCTGAATGGGTATGTAATGGCCGTTCAATGAGAGGTGCTTAGCCATAGCTCGTGTTCTGCTGGAAGAAGGGATATCTGATCCGAAAGGTGGAAGATCCACTGAAAGGACAAAGGGTGGCTTTTTTCTTTCATCCCTGTAGGATCTCAAAGACTGGGATTTCTGGATTCTGAAGTTGCTGTTCCCATCTGATGACTGATGGGAGTTTTGACATGGGTTTCTTTTGATCTGAGAACTGACAATAATGGTGTCTTCACAAGGATCAACAATAAAGCGTCCATCAAGACCTCGGTGGATGAACTCCACAGAGGACACAGGGGCAAGTGATGCCCGTTGGAGATGGCTCTCAGGGAGGGAATGGTGGGATGGAGGGTGAGCTTGAGGCAGGAGATGTTGCCGCTGGGCATGAAAATCACTGTGACTAGACTTTTCATTGGAGGACTGATTGGAAGAAGAGGAAGTGTAGGAGAGTGGACGAGCTGGTAGGAGCCTTTGGTTTAGGGTGTTGTCAGGGCTGCTAAGGTCAAGGATAAGAATTTAGTGCATTCCAAAAAGGTTGCAATGAATGACAAAATGTTAGACAATGAACAAAGGTTTCATGAGGTGAGGGTGGAGAACTTACTTTTCAGAAGGGTTCTTATGTATTGCAGGAGAGAGATCTGAATGGAGGGAACCGATTTTACAATGGAATGAGTGACAGGATAAATGATCATGCATGAAGAATAACAATATGAGATAAAGGAGTGAGAGGATTTTCTAAGGTGGATACATCGAGACTGTTAAAACAGTTCTAAACAGTTCAAAGTGCTGTTTCTTTACCCTTGATATTCTGCCTGCGCCTTCGGTTCCTTTTGTGAAAAATGAAACAGACAATTGCCAGGGTCAGGATAAGAGCAAGACAAAGGAGTCCTACTCCAGCCATAACACCAGCCATTAGCTGATCAGGAAAGTCTAGGAGGCGGGAACTGGCTGGGTGCATATTAATTCCTGCAGAGCCCAAAGAAAGGTTTAATTGTTGTGTAAGTTAAAAGACTTATAGATTTTCTTAGTATAGCTTAGAGTAATAAATTCTAACAAAATCTGAAGGAAAAATTACAGGAAGGTGATTAGAACAGGGAATGTGTGAAGCACAAACCGATGGTGGAGACATTGACTGATGGACTGGGCATGCTCAGCTGATCTCCATGCTGAGAGAGAAGCCTCAGTTCATACTTGCAGTCTCAGAGAGTGATGCATCGTGAGAAAAATAACAAAATAAGGATGAAAGAAAAGGAAGAAAGGGTTGCACTGATCAAAAATGACAAGCTGACTGATTCATGAAAATCTCAGATCATGTATTCAAGAACATTTACCTTACATAACCCTGGAAGAAAGATTTGATTTTCAACTGGACTAATGTTCTCTTTCAGATTAATCCATTCCCCTCCTTCAAGGCGTGACTGTACGACAAAACTGTCAATGGGTGGAGACTGGGCCTTGGGCACTGACCACCACAGAAGAATTCCCTCTGAACTCTTATTGATTGAGAGATTTGAAGGTGGTACTAGCTTGGCCACAACAGGTAGTGCATCTGTAAAATAAAATATTAAATAAGAGAGAGATTTAAATGAACAGCTTGATTTTATTCAATTATCCACGGTGTGCAGCATAAACACAGATGGTTTAAAATTAATTTGGGTCTGCATGAGGTAGCCAACACACATGCTACGTGGTTTTAAAGACCCAATGAAATCAAAATTGGAGTTTTTTTAGACCGTGTCTATTAGCTTTGAGGCCACCTATATGCTAGTATTTTCATAGAAAATGACAAAATTACTTCAAAATAATGAAAATGATAAGATATTCAAATTTAAATGTACAGGCATTCTCTTCTTTCCATGTACAATATTTTGTTCAATAAAATGCCATCACCCTAATATCATGTGCCACTTAAAAGCAACAGAATGTAAAAAAATCGTGGTTCATGGCCATGAAATCTTGGGGCCCTATCATACACCCGGAGCAAGGCATGGCACAAGTGTTTTTGCTAGTTTCAGCCTGATGCAGTTCTCATTTTCCCATCCTGTGCCACGTTGTTTAAATAGCAAATGCATTAGCACCCATTTGTGCACCCATAGGCGTGCTGGTCTAAAAAAGAGGTGTGTTGAGGCGCATTGCTGGCATGTTGCTATTTTGAGGAACTGAAAATAGACTGCAACATAGACCAACTCAATATCTTTCTTTGTTATTTAAAGAGCGCGTTAGAAATATGTACCTACAGGCAGGTGCACAACGTGCATATACTTTGCTTATTACACACACAGGGATGCGCAGCAGCACACAAACATTTTTAAAATGGAAAAATTACATTCCGCCATGTAAACAGCGAACCCGCCATGGTGCAAGTGCAACTGGGTTTTAAAGGGGATAGGAGATGAGACTCTGATTGGTTTATAGCATGTTATACCCAAAAAACACCCATTACTCATTAAGAGAATAGGGACAACCATGCGCCCGGGCGCGCCGACCGTTTTCCCGTCGTTAAACTAGCAAAAGTGGATTCGCATATGCCCTGAGTGCACCTGCGCCATGCGCTTTAGACCTTGTGCTTAGATTGTTAAAATAGGGCCCTTGGCTCGTAAAGCAACTTTATAGGGTCTTGAAAGTTTCTTATGCACAGCTAAGGTTTACCCAGAGTTGTGATGGTGGTGATCTCACTGAAGGGCCCAGTGCCAATTTTATTTTGGGCTACGACACTGAACTGGTACTCAGTGGCAGGAAGAAGATTGGTGACCAAAAGACTGTTTTCGGTGGAGAGGTCTGAGAAAGACAACCACTCTTGCTTTTCCTCTTTCCTTTCTCCTGACACATGCTTATACCTGGAAAAAGAATGTTTGCACAAGTTTTCAAAAAAATACATTTATAAAGACTATCCAGTGAAAAATTGACACTACGAACTTTTTTCAGTAGCGTAAATTGAACTAAAAAAGTGTCATTTTTGCCAACAAATAGCAATGTAGCATGACAAAATGCTACATCATTTTTGTGAGATTTGTGCACCTTTTTAAAATTTGTATTGTGCACGTAGCTTTGTGATTCTGCATTTCAGAGTAAATTCATCACATAAATACTGCTCTTATTAAAAAAAAAAAAAAAAAAAAAACATCATCTGACAGACTACCATTTCAAAATATATTCCCAAGATTTACAGAGATAAACTTTAACAAGACAAGACACAAACCAGACAGTGAACTTCTGGGCATATCCTCCATCAAAGCCAGCCACCCAGGATACGCTGGCCTGGTTAATTCCTGGGATCACAGATACTGATGACACTGCATGTGGACTTGTACCTGTGAATCAGAAGGAAACAAGATATGTGTGACATATGAAGTGTGATACATGAGGTGTGACAACATGTTACAAGTTCAATCTAGATGAGGACTACTCAACTTTGAAAAGATCAGGGGCCACAATACAAGATTAACTTTAGCCCCTTTAGGGGTTTTATTTAGCTGAAATCCAAGCCCAAAATGAACACAGATGATGTCTGTGCTTACTGTAACAGTAAACATCACACTGGCCAAGTGCAGTAGTACTGATCTAGATGTTTAAGGTCTTACCCAGCACAAAGACTGTTGTTCTGACGGATACAGTGGCCACTCGGTTGGTGGAACTGCACTCCCATTCCCCCTGGTGGTCTTTACTGAGAGGATGCAGAATGAGGGAGCCATTCGCTGCTTGAGTGAACAGTGAGCGAGAGGCTATGCCAGTCTATAAGGACCAGTGCCAAAATGAAGCATATAATGAGATTAAACACCAGTTTTAATTAAAAATTGTATTGAATTCCAGCTATAGAGGGTGCATTATAATATTTGGAGAAAATGAAAACTCTCAGTTTTTGTGCACAAGACTGATGCTATTTTCTCTAATGTTAATCAGCATGGTTTCATATAAACAGTTGTAATGTATTGCGGCTGAATATTACACCTCTCAACATTACAGGAACGTTCTGGGTTAAATATGTGCTTAGATAAATCAACAACATTTGTGTTTTCACAGAAAATAATTTAAACTTGTCCCCTAGTTTGTAAAAATTAACACAAAGCGTGTACAGTAATGCACTTTCAGTACTCTTTGGAGTATCTAAATACTCTATGGAGTATTTCAACTTAAACAATTCTTTTTAAACTTAACATGGTATTTCTACTAATTAGAAAATCAGATTATACAAATGTGCTTATTATTATATTACTTATTTATATGAATAATATAAAATAATAAATGGAAAAGGGGGAAATTTGTTTAATGTAAATACTGTTGTTGTATATGTGCTAAAGAAATATGGTAGAATATAATCACTCTGACAAGTGAACAAAGAATGTAAGTGCAAGAGCACAGAGTAATGACAATCACCTTTTTCCAGCTGACTTTTGGAGCCGGATTACCGTCCATCTGACATGGAATAACAAGCATCCTACCAATATCCTGTCTGTACTCTTTACGAGGTGATACTTTAAATGATGGAGGATCCTAAAAGATGAAAACACAAAGTTTAAGGGTCTTAAATTATGGGTCTCAAATTAATATATTTGTCATAATAAAAAAAATTATAATAATAATTAAAAATGGCAACACTCCTAAAGCCCCACCTGTAGTATAACAGTAGTGGGCTCAGACTGCCCCATTGTCCCAAAGCTATTGTAGGCAGTACACGTGTATACACCTGCAGCATCATCATTAGCTGTTGCTATGATGATAGAGCCTTCTGAAGTCAGTGTCCATCCAGGATACTGTTGAAAGAATTTCACAGTTATTCTGAGTGATTCTTGAAATAATGCTCTTTGAGAGATGAGAGGATTCATCACCAAGAGAGGGTGAGCACAGCATGTTGTCACCAAATCAAAATCAATATGTCAAGCATTAGTAGCTAGGAGAAAAACACACTTAGGACTAGCATTGTACACATATAAAATGTACTTTTAAAAGGTTAAAAAGTTTTTTGTATGATACTGAAAAAAGCAATGGGTACTCACAATGCCTAAATCAAAATCAAGTGGTTTGTCATCTTTGATCCAGTCAACATGTGATAATGGTGGTTCAGCTCTGACGGGGCACACAATGACGCCCCTCATGCCAGTGGGAAGGAAGGTCAACGAGGCCATCTTTATCACCTGTGCTGGGTCTGTTAAATATATATTATTTAAAAAATTATTTCATACATTATTTGTGTGTTTAGGGTAAAATATTTAATATTTACGAAAGAAGCCTCTGTTGCTCAACAAGATTGCATTTATTTGATCAAAAATACAGTTAAAACTGTAACATTGTGAAACATTTTTACAATTTAAAATAACCACTTTTCTATTTATAATATATTTTAAAATTTAATTTATTTTTCTGGCGCAAAGCTTTTTCAGCATCATTACTCCATTACTATACTGATTTGCTGCCAAATATTTTTAAAACCTTTTTATCAGGATTCTTTCTGTATACACAGTTCAAAATAACAGCATTTATTTAAAACATATTTTGTAACAGTAAATGACTTTACTGTCACTTTTGATCAAATTATTGTGTCCTTGCTCTATAAAGGTATTAATTTCTTAATTTGAAATGAGTAAAATAAGTAATTAACATGTAATAAGTGCTTAAGATAAAAATATATATTTTTTATAGTTGTATTCAAAATCAATTTGATTAAAAATCTTAGAGATTTTTTTTTATATCATACACTAATATAAACATATGTAATTAAATGAAATGTTTATTCTAGTTTTAATTTTAATTTTGCACAAAATGTCACACATATGGTATGTAAAATGAAAATAAATAAAAATAAAAATTCAAATTCGACAATATCATCCGGATGTGATGTGATTTTGCATGTCATGTATACATAAATTTTAACATGTAGTTGAAACTAGTAGTTTCTAGTTACACTAGGGTTATACTAGTGTAGGTAATCTTATACTACTGCAGGCAAACCCAAATTCATTAATTCATTATTCTGAGAAACACTTACGCTGCACAGTGAGCGTGGCCGAGGCGGAGGGGGAGTCAGGAAGTCCATTAGTGGGCATGCAGGTGTAGTTCCCAGAATCCTCTGGAATCAAACGCGATATGAGAAGTGTACCGTCCACTATGACCTTAACACGAGACTTCAACGACCTAAAACAAACATGAATAATGCATAAGCTATGCATTACCTGTAAACAATAAAGAGGAGGATCACAGATTTAGAACAGAACTCACTCAATGTGGTAAATGTCTTCTCCCTGTCTTTGCCACACATAGGTCATGTTGGGTGGGTCAGCCTCAGCCTGGCACTTCAACTTGGCATCCTGGGACATGTTGAGAACAGTGTCCACTGGAGGAATTACGATCACTGGAGGGCCTGTTGTTAGAAAAAAAATGCACAATGTTCAATAATGCAGCAATATGTTGAAAAAAAAAAAAAATGGTTTCACTTGCTTCTCCTTGTAAAAAAAAATAATTTGAAAACTTCCATATATATATAATAATTTTTATTTTTTTTACCAGTTCATTTCCTTGGAACTGAACCCATGATTTATTTCAATACTGGCATCAAACTGTATTATTTGAGCTGCATTCACTTGAAAAGTAACTTGAAAAGGAAGTGCGCTTAAATGTAATGTAATGAAACCGCACCACTAGGTGGCGCCATTCAATCAGAAAAGCTTATAGATGTCACGTAGAATATAATGACATGAGCTAGGGGTTTAGAAACTATTACAACTAGGGTGAAAATTGTCCCCATTACCCTCAATAATCATATTTTAAGACCAAAACATAAACATCTGCCAATCAGTTACATGCAAGTCGATCAAATACATGTGCAATGATCTGCATCAGTAAACCTAATATGGCTTGCACTAACTTACCTGATTTCCATGAAATTAGTTCTGATTAATGGGCAAACATTATGCAATCTAATTAATATTCATGAGCAATACTGATAAGTTTTATAATGGTCCACCCAACACTTCTCAGATCGCTGCAATGCCCCTAGCATGAGCAATACAGATAATCATCCTAAATGAGGAGAAAATATCAGAGCTGACTTACCAATGACTTTGAGCATTGTGACGTGAGTTACATTTCCTTCAGTGTTGGAGGCATGACACTGATATTGGCCTGATGTTTCTCTGCTTACAGCATGGAAAGATACACTTCCATTCATGATCTATAGGTTAAAAATGAGAGATACGAAGTGTGTGAAAGTCTGGAAAAGAGAGTGGAGGATATTCTAGATCTGATCCTCCATTGCATTTGTAAACCTGATGAAGTCAATGAAATCAAAAAGAAGGTACTTATTAATCCATGTCCATTACCTTAAAGGTCAAAGTGAGTACAGCCCCAAAAGCTGACAAAACAAACATCTTTCTTTTCCAGCTAAACAGACTAAAAATTATTCTGACTCATATTGTTTGAAGTTGTGTATACATATTTTTGTCCAATCAAATGCTCTCCGAATTATGCACTTTCACTTTCATAGTGTTTTTCCAGGCTGTGATGTGAACTAAATGTTATTGTCTATTTAAAAAAGGACAAGTACTTTGATATGTCCCACCCAACTTTCCCTAGCTGCATTTTAGGACTAGGTGTTACTATCCCGTATTAGTATTGCACCTGTCTGAGATAAGTGGGGAACAGTGTAGACCATTTTCAGTGGTGGTACCAAGGGTGGAAGGGAGAAGGTATAGAGGGAAGGAGGTCTCAGCTTCATTTGGGGTAATTCCTTGGTGTTTCGATGATATTAGCCCAAAAAACCTCCAGAGGGCTCATCGGCAACAAGTGACGTCCCAGGTGTGCCCCACTCTGCTTTCACTTCTGTTGTTATGGGACCCAGACGGCTTCCTCTTAATCCAAAACGATTGACTCGCTTGTTCAGTGACACCGGAAAGGGCCTTGACAGCTTGCCATTTGGGACTGGCCTTTGGATTACTAGTTCCTTAAAGAGTTTGATGGCAGATCTCCCTATGAAGCCCCTCCAGCCAACCTCGACTTGACAAACCTTTGTTTTCCAGCCACGTCTGCCAGCTCAGAATACTTAAGGCTCTTGCATTCACAGGTTCCTCCACTGCATCCTCCCAGAGCACAGTGAACTCTATGATGTACACAGTACGTAGTGAAGAGGACCAAAACACAAGGTCTGGTCTGAAGTCGGAAGGTGCAATTTCAGCCTGGAATCAGAGCCTTTGATTTAGATTGACAGAAAGCTTCCAATCGCTCCTCTCAGCTGGTCAGTGTTTGGGGTCTTCACCTTAACCCCACTTGCTCCTTCTCCCACAAACTCCTTTATCTGTGCACGATGGCATAACGGAGGAGGTAGGGAGTTGATGGATATCGGCCTGTTCTCCAGTGACACCGCAGGACACTTCAGCACCTGGTTGTGCCTCCAGTTATACCAGCCTTGCATCAGGCTAACCTTACAGCAAACCTAGATGTGTTTCAGGTTCGCTGAGGATCAACAAAGGGGACTCGTAGGATCCTCCCTTCTCTGGTTAAGGTTCAGTGGTGAAGGCAGGACATCACAAGTGGCTTGCAGAAGGAAGCTGATTTGTAATGCTTCCATGCCCCAGAGCTCATTCCAAGAGAGATTTTGCCTCTCAACTCCTTCAAATCTCATCCACTGTCCTTACTTTACCTGGGAGATCGCTTTTGTGTCCTTGAGGGTAGCATCATACCAACATCCCAGACTTTTAATTGGTTTCTCCATCACCACTGGTATTGGTTCTACCCCAATGAAAAAGCTGTGGTTTGACAGTCTTCACTTGATTACTGATACCCTCCTAGATTTACTTGGCTTTATCTTTAATATATTGAAATATATCAACACAGGGAAGACAACAGCATTTTTATCCATTTCATGGGTTTTAAAGTACTAATATCCCACCTTTACTTTGTTTTGAGGTTTTATTGGTCGTCCATCTTTAGACCAGGTTACTGTAGGCCGTGGATTTCCCTGAGCTGCACACTTCAGGGTTACCGATCTCCCTACAAACACTTCAACTCTAGGACAGGAGGTCTCCGTAAACACAGGAGGTGCTAGACATAGAAATAAGCAAAGAAAACTGTCATAATCTTTCAAAGAATTATAATTATTCATTAACAATCAAATGTGATGCTATGAAGAGCAGGTCTTTAATTTTCTTTAAAGGATTTTTTGATGTATAAAGTTCACAGCATTTATTTGAAACAGAAGTCTTTTGCAACATTATAAATGTCTTTCCCTTCACTTCAGATGAATTTAATTCTCCATGCTAAATAAAAGTAAATTTTTTCTTTAAAAAAATAAAAATAAAAATTGTACCAACCGCAGTGGTAGTGTATTATATCTATATATCTTAAATATTTTTTAAATATATTTCCCCTTTTTATCAGTAGCTTTTAACTAAGTACTAATTCAAAATGGTAGACTGACTGTCTACTTTAAATCATTAGTAACTTACAATTTCGAAAGCTAAACTTTTAAAGTAGCACGCTCCGCTTTACGCTCTTTTTTTTTTTTTTTACTTTAATGAAAGCTACACTAGAGTCCAGCCAGGCCTGCAAGATGCTCTTTCTGCTTGGCATCCTGTGGCTCAAAGAACTAATGAGCTGAAAACTGAACCTAATGCCAGCACAGGCCTCAAGTGGCTTCTGTAATCTGGCCAACACTTGAGTCTGAGTTTTAGAAAATGGCCTTAAGGTGTGGTTAGTAGAGACAGAGCGGACTCTCGAACAGGTGCATGAGCTCAGCCTGGTAACAGGTGCATGAAAAAAGGCTGGGCTGTGTATTCATTCATTGTTCACTGCATGTTTGAATGGAGTCGTGTTTGGTTTGGAGACTGTGGGATGAGAATAATGGCATTGTCTCTCTGATCTGACATAAAGAGAATTGCTTTAATGGTTCTGATTCAGACTATAGTAAAATTGGATATCTTTTCTTACTATTAATAATTCAGGTCTACTCGTTGGATTTAGTGAGTCTCACATGTAATGGAGAGCAGAGTCCAGCTCCCGTTGCTGCCAGCCTCATCTGTGGTTTTGTCTAGCGGGAGGATTCTGCATTCATACCAGCCTTCGTCCTCCAAGAGAAGCCCCCTTATCTGCAGTGATGTACCCCTGACGAGTGACACTCGACCTGGACACAATCAGGAGATGGGAAGGATCAGAAATGACAAACATGTACAAAACTCAAGAGAAGTGCATATTTGTTGCAGACTAATTTTCTAACACTGATTTAAAATCCACATGAGCACTTTGTTTGTACAAAAAAGGATTTTTGTTGCAGACTACATAATTTTCAAATATCAAATATATATATATTATTTCAATAATCCAACAAGCTACAAGAAAACAAGCTAAATATAAAAAATGTAGATATAAAGTGTGTACGTTTGTAAATGTGTTTGATTTTTTTATATGAGTACTATTTGTATTTTTCTATATTAGTATTATTTTTATTTTTATTTTTTATATTATTATAAGCAAATTTAACTTTTCACAATTTTAATCTCAATTTAAAATAAAATACACATGGAATTTGTGAGTTTGCACAAAACAAATGCAAAGTGTATACATGTTGCAGATATAAATTATATAATTTAATTAATTTTATAATATAATATTATAACTATTTTAGAAGTACGAGCACATGTAAATGCTTTTGCTTTTAATTAGTTTTTAAATTATTATTTTGATCATTTAATGTCCATTTAAATTAAGTTTACAATTTTATTTTAAAAAATCAAAGAAAAAAATTACAAATTAAGTTTATTTAGTTTAAATAAATGTTTGTACAAATGAAGTTTATTTAGTTCAGACTTAACATTTTTAAATAGTTTACATTTGATTGATTTTTTTTTACGATTGAATTCAATAAATTTAAATTCTAAAATACACTTGAAGTGTTAAAGTATATTTAAGTGTCAAATATAAAAACAATTTAAATCAATTATATTACTTTCAATAATAAAAAAACTAAATTTTTAATTATTTTGTATTGAAATTAATAAAATATTTTCAATTATAAAATACCCATACAATTAAGTGTCCAATATACCACATATTTTAGCTGAATATTTATTTTTTATTTTAAATCAATTAAATTCTACAAATAAAGCCTATCTGGTTCAGACTTGACGTCTTCAAATCAATTTAACAATGCAACAAAATAGTTTACCATTTAAATTAAATAAATTAATTTTCATTTAAAATTACACATTGTAGATTTAAGTGTCCAATAAACCATTTTAGTTGGAAGAGGAATTTACGTTTTAATGATTTTTGTTTATTTAAATGTAATTATTAAAATTCTAAAATGCACACTATACATTTACGTGACCAGTATACCATTTAGTTTAATTGAAGAGGGCTCAGATAGACTGAGTGTTTAGTCTAGATCTTTTTAGTGCTTGAAACTCTATCTTTCAGTTGCCAGGTGACTGCACCCTGTAGCGACGATGTTTGCTGACTCACCCCTCCCTCCTCTTTCGTCTCTCTCTCCCTCTCTTTATCTCTCTTTCATTCAACGAAATGAGCTTTTCAAAGACTTGTTTGTTTGATTCTAAAACTCTAAAGTCATTTAAAGAGACTGGCGGTCAAAATCTCCACCATGGAAACCACATCAAAGATAAAATGAACTCCAAACTGAAAATCCATCATCTGCAAACACTTGTGCAGCCGATGCATGGAGTATAGCTATGATGTGTTTATGAAAATAGGCGGTGACAGCAATCATTAACCAAGCTCCCAAAAGGAGTGACTGTGGAAACAGAACTCAGCCTGAGATAACAGCTGAGAGCATCACGGTTCATCCACCCCTGTTTATTTTACCCACATGGAAGCCAGAGGTCACGGAAAAAGGGACACGGATGCCATCATCCCTGGGGATTTGGACTATACAACGTGTTCCTGTCCAGCCCAGACACCCAGGGTACAAGCCGGCACTAAAATGTTGCCATGGTGGTGCCTCCTGCCAGTGGTGTGGATTTGAATTTAGTTGCCGTGGTGACAGGGATTAAAATCAGTATGGGGCGGGGCTTAGAAGGCATTTAAACTCTCAAGGTACTCGACACTCCTGAAAAAAGCTGAGGAGAAAGTAAACTGTTTAGTAATTTCAGACCACAGTGTGATGAAGGACAGCTATAGTAGGAGGGAAATCACAGAGATCCCTTTAGTGTTTCTCCAAAAGAGCAATGAGATTAAATGAGAGCCGACTGAGACTTCTATTGAATCTCCTGCTTCACAGATTTGCCTACTAAGAAAAAGCTCCTGGTAAACCCACAAGAAGAGTTTTAGAAGAGATCTCAACAACGTCTCACACTGTGCTCAGATTTGCAAAGATATGAGTCAAAATCTGCTTATGGGTAATAATGGAACAACAAGTGACTTTATTTATAACAGGATTTCTACATTCATGGGTTGAAATAAAATATTTCTGTTATAAGAGACAATAAAAACAACTTTGTGCATCATTTAATTATCCCTTAGCAAATTTTGACTCACATCAGAAAGATTTCAAATTATTTCCTATGTTATATTCTCCATGTTTGCTATAGTGCGACATTTTTATTTTGCCAACAACTGTCTAAATTAGATTTGTAATTCTTCTGAACAATTTAAGGAGAAACATCTGAGACAAATGTGATATATTATAGAATTTAATTCCAGAGGTGTTGAAAGAAAAATCTGAGTGATAAAACCGCCCTTTGTGTAAATCTAAAGAGAAAAAAATGAGCAAACGAACCTTATGAGAGTTTATTCCTATTTATGGATTACTAAAAACAGGACTGAGAAGTATCTCTTAACAACAATCTATAGTTATTCTAATATATTCAAGCATTAAAAAAAATACATTATCTATGCGTGTTCACCTGTTTCCTGGTGCAGTAATGATTTATCTGAAGTCTTCACACGCAAGTACAAACTCACTTGTTTACTTCTGACTAACCATTTCCCACAGCAGATCACAGTCGCACAAACAAACGCTCACTCTGTTGCTTGGTCGACAGATGCAGTTCAAATCTCAGGAGAAACTAATATTAGACTCCTTAATGTATGAAGTAACATATGCTGTCGTTTGTATCCACTTACTTCATCATTTGAAGGCAATGTAAGATCAGATTTTTGCTGGAAGAATACAATTACAGTTATTCTAAGTGTTTTACATCTGTTAAATCAAGTTTAAAAACAAAAAAAAATTTTTTAGAGCGAACGACCTGTAATTAAGTCTATTTAAGTAACACTCAAGTTACTACAACCACCTATTTTCCTAGTTGGAGGTTGTATTCAACGAGTCTGTGACTTGAGGCTATGAAACCTGGAGTCTAAATCCTATCTGCTGCCTTGTATCCCAGAGACATTGTGTCACCTCTTGGCACATTTCCCAGGTAGGGACTCTCCGGTTTCAGCTCAGGAAAGCGAGGGTCGGGTTTCACACCATATTCGTCATCTGTATTCTTTTCATTGTGTTTCAAGACACTGTTATCTTTTGAAATTTGAATCACCATGATGCGCTACTGGGAAGCTGCTTGGTTTGATCAGACCAATGGCCTTTCAAGATAGCGTGCTGCTAGTTAGAAAGAGTTTTGACTCCACTGAGTTTTTGAATGGTGACAGGTGAGGGGGATGGGAGGTCATTTGGAATAAAGAGTGTCACTGAAAAGACCTCTGATGGTAACGCTTTTCTCCGCAATCTAGAGTTCGTTTCTACTTTACTGCCAATGTAGCAAGCTAGGTTTTATCTATAGTTAAGGTATATAAAAATGACCACCACAAAACCTAAACATTTTGATTTTGTGGAGTGTAACAGTTATGGCATCTTGAATAATATCACTATGAGTTCCAGAGTGGACACATGAGACATTATATAGCCTAAAGCAATGAAATTCCCACCAAGCTCACCCTTCACCTCTTCCATTGATGCACCTGGGCCCTTCACTGCACAAAAAGTCCCGGCTTTACACCTTTTGTTTCTTTTCTTTGTTTCTCACTGCATAAAATGACAGTTGTGACGCCCTCTAACCTTTATTGGGCTGTTGGTGTACATGAGGCCATTCACTCCTTCTTTTAGTTCACAAGGAAGGAATGTGAATAAAATCAATATTCAGTGGTGTTCACTCTCCGAAAATGCTACTACCTGTTAAAAAAAATTTTTTTTTGCTTGCCACATAACAAATTTCCCAATAAATTGTCCAGTGCAAGAGTAAATGAATGTTTACATTGCTTGTTAAAAAAATTGCTTACATTATCATTTGTTTGTGCAATTATTATTTTTGTCCAAGAACATTTGAAAGTACAAAAAATGTGCTTAAATTGTTGCAAATTCATCTAAAAACGTTGCTTGCTGCACATGTAAACGAAATTGTGAATGAACTGTTGCATGTTGCACAAGTAAACAAAATTTATAAACTGTCGCTTTTCACACAAGAAATTCACTTATAAAGCATTCTAAGTTCGCTTAAAAGATGTTGCTTGTTGCACATATAAACAAATTTGTGTATGAACTGTTACATGTTGTACAAGTAAACAAACTAGCTTACAAAGCGCTGCAAAATCACTTAAAAACGTTGCTTAATGCAGATGTAAACACGTTTGTGCATGAAGTGTTATGTTGCACAAATAAACTGATTCACTTATGAACTGTTCCTTCTTGCACAAGTAAATAAATTAGCTTAAAAGCGATTTAAATTCACTTAAAAATTTTGCTTGTTGCACATATAAACAAATGTGTGTATGAATTATTGCATGTTGCACAAGTAAACACATTCACCTATAAAACTGTTGCAATTTTTAAACAAATTTGTGTATTTTGTGTATGAACTGCTGCATGTTGCTTACTTGTTGCACAAGTAAACTAATTAGTTTATAAACTGTCGCTTGTAAACAAATTCATAATTCTTTACACATTACAACATAGACAATTGCTTGTTGCATGAGAAAATTAATTCGGCTATAAACCATGTTATAAGTTAACTTAATCAGTTATTGCTGATGCTCAGTAGGTTTGCATTCCATCACCCGGGCAACATCGCAATGAACAGGTGCAGTGCTGTCTGCGAGAATTTGTTTAATTGCAAAGGGATGCGCTGCGCTCACTGCAGGACTGAACCTGATGCCCGCTCACTGCCTGGAAGGTGAGCCTCATCCACGCACAGAAAACTTGCAGTGTTGCCTGTTTTTTTACTACATTAGATCCACTGTCATTTTAAAAACGGGAGGGAAAAGTATTTTCAACCTATTGAAAGACACTTTTCCCCTTAGACACCCTTTGTATTCCAGCTCCCAAAAACACAATAGGGATTGCAGCAATGAGAGGGGGAGAAACTAGCAGGTCCCACAGCACACAAAAGAGCAGAGTTACTGTAAGCTGAGACACACTATGACCAAAGTGGCACTCAGGAGAACGAATTATGAAAGAGGTGAGAGATACTGCTTTGTCCATAGTAGGATGTGGTTTACAATGTGGCAGTCCATGGTTGGCAAGCTTTTCAAAAAGCGCCTCATTGCATACCAACTCAGAGGTAACAATATAGACACTTAAATCTAATGGCAAAATGTCAATAAAATCTGTTGAAATGGTTTTTAGTTCATTGTAATAAAAAAATGATTTGCAATTACTGACCAATTTTAATTAACAAAAAGCTGTGTCCACATTTTGCATGTTCCTGCATAATTTTCCCAATATTTCAAAACATTTAAAATGCAAAATGTGAGACACCCAAGAAATACATTTTTTTTTTGGACCATTTCAACAAACAAACAAACACATGATCTCATTCAATATCCTCAATATTCTCCACATTCGTCAAGCTCAATTTGAAAAAAAAAAAAAGAATAAAAAAGAATTAGGAATAAAAATAATTAAGAAAAATTAATAATCATTTATTTTTCTTTACTTTATGGCAAAAATAAGTTCAGCAATTAAAACAAATCAACATCTGGTCCCAAACTAGATGACCTTGATGAGCAATCACTTAATTTAGGCTAAATTTGCAACCCTGCTATTTATTATCCATGCATATTTTTTAATTCTGTTTTATTATTATTATTATTATTATTATTAATTTATTATTATTTTAAAATTCTAACTGTTATTTATTATTCATTTTTAGTTTTTATTCCAAATTGTATTTTAATTTGATACATTTTAATTTTGATGCATGACCCCTAAAAAAGCTGTCAGCGTTGAGGCACTCACCATCGTAGTTGGGATGCACCCTGGGATTGTGCACTCCAAACTGAATGAGGATGGGGATATCATAGTCCTGACGTACCCACTCGATGACGTGCTGAGGAGCAGAGCTGCCCTCATCCAGGGCTGGAAGACTGCATGTCAACACAGCAGTGTCTCCTTTCTTTGCACGGACGTGGATTTCTGCTGCACTAGTGTGATCTATAATAAGTAAATACAAGGAAATCTTGTAAATAACAACAACAACAAAAACTATACAAATATATTTAAACTAGTAACTTATAAAGAGAAGAAGGTTAGTGTGTATATCAGTTGTAAAGTAGTTACTGTATAATACTCACTGAATAGGGACAGTACTGCAACAATGACTTCCAACAGAGGAAGAATCTTCAGTAGCATGATGGGTTTTCATACAGATTCACATACCTGAAGAACATCAAACACACAAGATCAAACGACAGGCAAACAAAGCTCAACCACAGAAAGCATTAATGCAACCTGACTATAGATATGAGCTAAACCATTGAGTATGTCACAAACACGTCCACACCTCCCCAGCTTTGCCTGTTCCTGTAATCTCAGAGCACACAGGAGGATTATGGGACCTTATGTATGCACTGTGTATATGTACACAGTAAGCTCAACAACATCTCTGAACTGATCTACCTAATTCATCTATAAACCTAAACAAAATTGAAAGGAAGGTTGTACAATGAGTTTGACTCATAAGCTATGAGTCAGACTCCAGTCCAGCAAGTGAGCAAAGACATTATTATTATTTTTTTTAATTTGATGATGTTGACCAAAATTGTACGAGTAAGAGACAAAGAAAACACATTTTACTACATAAAAAAGTATCCCACACTTCAGTACCAGTGTTAGAGGTAACACATTACATGCGACGCAAGTTAATTTTTGTATTACAGATTACTTTTTTCAAGTAACTAGTAAGGTAATGCATTACATTTAAATTGACAAGAAAATATCTGAGTTACTTACATACAGTACAGTTTGGATTTGGTGGTATAGTTCTGTTCTGGGCAAAAACTCCCTGCCCATCCATACAGCTTGACATGAATGAGCAGGGAGAGCAGTAGTAGCCCCCCAGGGTAAACAGAACAGAACAAAGCAGATATCATTAATGTTCTTAATGATATTTTAAGTGTAACACATTATTCAGGATAAAGCAGATTCTGATTCAACAAGAAATATCAGAAGCCAAGTCCTGACTGTGGCGAAAGGAGGAGTTGGGGATGGAGGAGGGTGATTTGCTCCTGAGCAAGCGATAAAGCTGCTGAATAATTCTGAATAGACCTTAAATAGGAATGCCGTGATGGGCGTCGTATTCCTATAAGTAGATGTGGATCAGCTGAGAGTCAGCCGATGCAAGCTTGACTCACGTGAACTGCCAGTCTAATGCAATTAGTTATTTTTTATGGAGTAACACAGTATTGTCATGCATCCTACTTTTAAAAGTAACTTTCCCCAACACTGTTCAACACACTGGTGTCACTGCTTAACATGTCACGTTAACTACTCATATAGATACAGCTCTACTTAACCTGTGTAAAGATGACTTTACAAGTCAGGAGACGAGACAGGAAGTTGTGAGACCATTGCTAATATGCCCTCAATGAACATACACGACTGCAGCCGAATGTCACTGAGTCATCAGTATAACGCTGCACGTTTTTTGTAAATCATTAACACATCAAGAAGCAATTAAGTCTGTTGGGTTCTGCTGGAGATACTAAAGCGTGTGACTCATGCAAAGTTTAAAGCTAGTGTTCCGCTTAGCTCACTGTGAGCCTGTGCGCTACGCACCAGCGCACAATGCCTACGCCTGCTCATTATACTCATGCAATGAGGGAGAACCATTCTTAAAGACTCCTGAAAAGGGTCCCAAGACAATGCCACAGGTCACACGTTTCTCACCACACACTCGGCTACCAGTCTGTTTACTTTGTTAGTGTCTATTCAACAGTTTGTTCATGAGAACTTTAGTAATTAAATAGTTCTTCCTTGTATGTTGTAAAATGCAATGCATCAGCTCTAAGGGATGCTGATAAACTTGTTTTCTCTGACAAAAGGTGGTAGGTAAGCACTCTGGTACTGTTTTCTGCCCGTTCCCAGACCTTTGGCTAATGTTCTAGCAAGGTTACGAACAAACATTCTTTCAGTAATGTTAATAGAACATTTGTTCAAAGTTATCCAGACTTTCTCAACACATTATTCATACATCATTCATGGATTTTTTTTTTTTTCTTTAAATGTTGCTATTTACTACTGGTTTCAAAACATTTTAGAAAACACTCAAAAGTAAACTTCCTATAATGTTTGCAAAATGATAAAAATGGAACATTCCCTTAATGCTTTCTCTAAGGTTCGAATAACTAAGAAAACATTTTAACACATTTAAAATCTGATCATTTTAAACATTCACAAAACACTGAGAAATAATGTTTTCAATCTTAGTGGAAACATTAGCAACATCTTAGCAACATCCCAGCTAGACCAAAGTCCTACATAAATTACCAAGCACACAAAGGCTGTCTTTTTGATTTACTGTTGTAGTTTCAATAAGCGGCAGTGAAATCCAATTTATTAACCTTTGGGTTGCAAGGGTTACAGTACTTTACTATTATAAATTTTGCCTAACCAGTGAGCAAATGTTGAATTATACAATTTTCTATCTTCTAATGACACTAAACTGGGACCATATTGTAGGATATGCTAATTTAAGGCACTGAAAGGATTCAGCTCAGTCATCCATTCTTTCTTGGGGTTTACAAAGGACAGGCTGAACTCGTGTCACAAATTTCTCTCAGTCTATAAATCTGTTTGTGATGAGAAGACCAACTGGGCCAATCTCGAGCATGAAAGCTAAATATAGCCCATTCATTACAAGCTTAAGCTTAACGCAAAAGGATCACCAGTCATTCAATTATTCATATCTGTCCTATACTGAATTCAAGTAGAAAAGGATGACAATACAATTCTGAAATGTTGCTTAATCAAGCTGGGCTGTAAAAAACAACAACCAACATATAAATGAGTGTTAGGCCAATTTTTAAAGCATTAATGGAGGTAAATTTTTGTTCTTAAAGTAAACAAGAAATCAAACCATTTAAAAAAAAAAATCCAAGTACAATATTAACTTTTTTAACTTGTGTTGGCCAGTCTAATTGTGACTTTAAAAAAAAATGTGTAATTTCCAACTTTCTTTTTCTGCTGACATGACTTATGCCACACATTTAGTGACTGTTTAAGCAATATCTGCTACAGACTGAGGGGAGGGGGTGACATATTTTGGTAGGCTAAACACCCAAAAACAATTAGCATTTTAGCACTTCTGGGTCCAGCGTCCTGAACTTAAGTGACTGAAAAGTGACTAAAATAAGTCTGTGGTTTACAAAAGCTCAAGATATTTTCATGTTTTATTCAGTAACATAAAATATAACATACATGAGTAATACTCCCTTGTGATTTTTTTATAGCTTTTATTTGTTTTGAAAAAGATGGTTGCTAACAAGTGGCTAAATGAGATTACAGAGGTTTTCCAGGAAAATTAAACATCATCACACCTAACAGGAAAAATCATCTACTCATTAGTTGCTCTTTTACAGCTTCAATGTGTTTATAATCATGCTCTTGCAAACTATTTGAACTGAAACTTTTTTACTTTTTTTTTTTTTTTTTTAATAAAGACTAAACGGAGATGTGGGAAGCTTAGTGATGGTGATCTTAAAGTCAAGAGAACGTGGTGTAGTTTGTATATAGCCAATATCTTTTAACCTCTGGTGATTGTATTTCAAAATTCATAAAAGTAGTGTTCATTTGTGAAGATTATCATGATGAACAATACAGCAATAATCCAAAAAGCCAATGGAAAAATCCTATTGGGTTTTTGTCCAGGGAACCAGAATGATGCTAATTTCTGAGTTGTCCTACAAAAATACATCATCACTCCAGAACTCCTCATAACACCCACTTTTGATGTTTAATATTTGCTAATTTGTAATATTGTGTCACTGAATATCCTATTTCATTTCATGGAAGTAAAATGAGATTCTAAGGGGGCTTCATGTTGACTTTAAATGAGGCCAAACGATGTAACAAAACCTTCACACGAATGTGTCCTCTGAGATGTGGCAAAGCAATAAACCAACTTTAATTCAAAGAAGCACAAAAAACATTGTAAAGAACGAAACAAACAAGAAACCTCCACACTAGCAACCTGGCGAAAGAACTATTTCCTCTTTGAAAGCCTTTAAAAACAGTAGTCACGTCATCCCTGTGAAAGTGAGTCCTACATTACAACGCATTTGTTCACTGAGCCAATAAAACAGATCATTTGTAGCAGCTGGACCTGAAACTCTGAGGCTCAGAGCAGATTCCCTGCTGACGTGATCGCGGCTACACCGGAGCTCACAGATTTAATCAGCCAAATGGAAAACCATTGATTTGTATAGGTCAGAAATGTTAACCCCACTTTCCTTATTTTACAAAGCTTTAAGAATAGCCTTTTATGAACTCAACAGATGATGCAGCCAGATGTGCACTGCTTAAAAAAAACATCCAAAACACATTTTAGAAATGATAATAGAGATTAAGCTGCTATATTTATAATGCGTTAGTCCATTATAAACTAGTTAAAATGATCTAAAAAATGAAAGGAATGAGATCACTGTTTGTATAAGTTAAAAATATTTAGTCAACCCAAAAGCTGATCATGAATTTGTCAGTCCTCACCAACATGCAAATTCCTGCAGTGGTGCAAACACAAACAAAAACTTACAGTGACAGGAATAAGCACGTACAAATTCAAAAGTGTCAAACCCTCAAAAAATGTCATAAGCACATCTGATGATGAGAGAAAGTGCAATATAATCCTTGACAGTGCTGATTACAGATTTTCCCCGTAATGATAATGATATAACACTATTGCATATGCAAGCATCATAATCCATACATTGCATGGTGCTGTGCATGAATGCTCACTGATTCATGACAGCAGGGATCAGACACAGAGACTCAGTGTAATCCAGAATAATCTGACTGCAGTGAGCCTGGAAAAAGTGACAGATTAATATCACTGTAAATAAGAGCGATGTCTCTGGCCGGCGAATGCACTGTGGCATACTGTGAATTTTGACTACATTACGCATAGCGACTGACCTCTGGATCTACACGTGTGAGTCACACTGGGCTAACATTTCGATGAAAAGGAAAATCAATTGTCACAGCCATTGTTTACACTCAATAAGTATTGTTTACACTCAATTAGGGAAGTTTGATGAATGAATGCTTAATGAACTTCAATAACAGCAATACAATAAGAGTTACCTTACCCGAAAGAAAGAAAAAAAAAGATTAAATGTCCAAATATAGGAATGAATTCAGGTTGAATGACACTTTTTGTCAATGAAATGACTAGGAAAAAAATGTCCCAATCAACCCTGAATTCACCCTATGTTACACTTAAGATGAACAGGTTAGAAATTTGGATCTACCAACAACCTACACGCCTCTTTTGGTATATTATAAAACACCTATGCTGGGTAGATGTTGGCACAATTCTGCTTGATCTGCCCCCACAAATCCACTCTGACCCCTTGGCAGAGGCAACAGAACCCTTTTAATTCGTCCTGGGCTAACAGTGAAATTTAAATAAAAATCCCCCACTTCTCAAACTTCAAACTCACAAACTAACAACAACAAACAACAGCAATAAATAAAATAAATAAGAGAGACAATAGACCCAAAGTCAGCATATAAATGTTGCTGGCAACATATAACTGTAAGTTTTGGCAAATAAAATTATTCTGTGTATTATAAAAACGAATAGATAGATAGACAGGACAAGACAGACAGACAGACAGATAGATAGATACTATAGATAGATAGATAGCATAGATAGATTAGATAGATAGACAGACAGACATGACAGACAGACAGACAGGACAGACAGAACAGACAGATAGATAGATAGATACGATAGATAGATCGATTAGCTAGATAGATAGTAGATAGATAGATAGATAGATAGATAGATAAATGTAAATGTAAATGTAAACCACAGATGAAGTGTATAATGCACTAGTGAACGTAAACTTATTAAAGATACCAAGGCTCTTTAAATAGGCTACCGTAAATCTTAGCCTAACTCTTATTTTTAAAATAGTGCTACAACCGTTTTATTCGGTTTTAAGTGTGCATTACACAAAGATGCACAATTATTATTTTTTATTTTTATTACATTTAGTTTCTAATCTAGAAATGTTTTCTTGTTTTCAAACCTAGTCTATCTTAAAGAACGGAACTTGTCAGTCAGAGTGAGCTTTGTTTATACTCACCTGTATCACTGGGCATCTATCAGACTGTGGTAAGCCGGCAGCGCTGTTTTGCGTTGAATCAATCAAAAAAAAATTATCCCAGAAGTAAGAACTAATACTCTCTCAGCGTTAATTCCATATCTCAATCAAATTCTCAAGGACAACTTCACAACAAACTGGCCAATAATAGTTTCACTTTCCTCTCGTGTCTATGAATGTAGTGAAGAAAACCAAGCGCATGAAGTTTGTTTCTATGGGAGGTTTGCGCTCGCGCGCATCACAGCGCACATGCACTGCTTGCTTCACCACCATGAACTCATGCAAACACATGCGCGCATGCGCAGAGTAACACGGGACCAGCACAACACATTTACACATAATCAGCTGGATCCATCTAAAGGAAAGAATGTGTTTTTAATATCAAAGGAACATTTAAAGGTTTAAATGTTTTAACCGATTGAAATGCAGGCTGGCATATAATACAGAAAAATGTTTTATTTCATCAGCCCTATCATATATTTTTTTTTATCAGGCATAGGGTATTTAACCATCCAGTCTGACCTCATTAAATATAGAGGTGTGTCTTAATGTTGTACTTTGGTCCGTTTTGTCATCTGGCGCACACTGGAAATCACGTGCCAGAGTCTGGCAAACTCCAGTAAACTATGACGACGGTCATTACAAAACAAGATCTGGCTTAGAATGTGGTTTGGATAAAACTGGTAGCTTAGTGAAAATTTTGTTCATGAATTTCAGTGCAAACTAAACCCTTAAGTGTTGTAAATGTTAACACAAACACACACCAACAGTTTATACTCTAAAACTATGCTACACATAGACAATAAAAATTCATAAGAACATAATCCAAGACAAACTTTGTCTTCTTCCCCCCCTGAACACCTAATGCTTATTACTATTATTATTTATTATCACGAAGCTACATAATAATAGTAATCATACAATTATTATAGGCCCTAATATAAGATTAGTAACTTACACTGGCAAGAGTCCCCTTCAAATGTTCGGCTTGGCTTTCAACCACCAATAATGCTGTGCCTTATCTTATTGGGCTCAAACCTGTAGTTTGTGGGCCCCCTAGCGGTGAAAGGTCACTTGCTATATCCTAGGTCCAACCACTTTTCAACTACTGACCACTAGACGTGCAGCAGTGCGTTTATTGCGTTTTCTCCTCTTCAGGACCGGAGGACGTCTTTGAAAGCAACACTATCACCTTGATGCTTATTTTCACAGTATATATACTTTTCTCTCCATTATTCTATGTGCAAACAGTATGCATTAATAAACAATAAATGTTTCAAACAACAATATGCTATGTTTGTATGATTAAAATTGCAAACAATATCTACTTTTTTCTAAAACCGTTGGAAATAAAAACTGTCTTGAAGTCAAAAAGGATACATAAAGAAAGATATTAAGGCTGATATTACCTCCGGTTCAATAACCCTGAAAGCTGAAGGTTTTGTTGGCTACCCAGTTCTGTTCCTCCTGTTGCATACTTCATATTTTCATAAATCTAAACCATACAGACACTCAATAAAAGTTTAATATTCTATTAAAGTTTGCATTCTATGCACAGAAAACAATATTTATCTTACCAATAAATCAACGCAAACAAAACGTATGGTTGTATTGTATACCATTATAATCATACCATCAGTCTAAAGTTTATCATATTCTAAGTGACTTAGTCATTTCCAAAACATTTTTATAAATATTTTGAAAACAAACACTCTGTTCTTAACGATTTAACACTTCTGTTTTTGCTTCACTTAAATAATAAAGCATAACACACAAAATTTAAATTAGTTTAAAACTGTACACTTCTTCATAAACCTTTAGTGTATCTCAAAATACACATTTTTTTGTAGACCTCAGAAATCTTGAAGCACCAAGAAGGTGAATTCAATATTTCCTTCAAACATTTTCAGACCAAGCGAAGACTGAATAAAATGTTTGGTATTTTTTTCACAAAAACAATACTGCAACTACCATTCAATGTTTGGACACATCTGCTCAATCTTCCATTTTCCACACTTTTAAAATAATGGTAGGTTTAATAAAACGACAAAATAACAAATATGCAACAGACGGGACAATGGTAGTCAGCAACAAATCAGGGAAGCAACAAAAATAATATTACCTACTTTTTAAACAATCTGTCAAGAAGTTCCCACCCCTAGTGAAAAATACATATACTAAAATATATTTGAAATACATTTATGAGCACGTTAATGCTAAAGTATACTACAATATATTTACATAATTATGTGCTGAATAAAAATAAACTGCAATTGTACTTTTGTGCTGCTAAACAGAACAACAAAATTTTGTAACTTCATGCACTTTAATTGTGCGGAAGTAGTGGCTGAAGTCCAATTAAAGAGTCCTGAAGTATATGCCAGCTTGTACTAAAGTGGAACACTGTAAAGTATATTTTAGGTACAGATTGTGCTAAAGCGGGAACATTGCCAATTATACTTTAGGTACACTTTAAATATCTTGCATTCAAAGATTCGATATTATTCAAGGACCATACACCCTTGTCAACAGTGACATTTAAAACACAATTTTCGGCTTAATATTAAGAATGGTGCAGATTTTCTTTCAATATTAAGCCACATTTTAGTGCTTAATATTAAGAAAAGTATACTCCCACAACTTATATTTTGTATAATCAGTAAAGCCCAAGCGTTATGGACCGATAAATACGTTAATAGAATTGAACTATACTTAACCATGAAATAAATGTTTTACTCAAATAAATGCATTTACTTTTTGGCTACTTTTCTCACTTTCCAGACTAACTTATCCAGTTAAAAAAAAAAATATATGAAAGAAAGACAGAAAATCTTTATTATTGTTATCTTTGCATACATATCTAATTGTGGCCCAAAACCTTTGGCTGATATTGTGTATATACAGTAAATAAACATGCTCCATACCAAACACATTACCAATCTTCTAGCTTTTTAAAACAACCTGTACTTTTCAAGTTTTTACAAAAGCTACGAAATATCAGCAGATTTCTTGTTGGCCTTTACTATATTTAGCGAAATAAATACTCTATTTTTGCTTAATATTGCAGCTTCTTCTTTTTTTCGTTTGGTAAAATAAAAGATATTCAGCTACAATAAAGCACAGTGTGCCTCAAGTTTCCTCTCCTAGAGAAAACAGAGAATGAAAGTCTAATGGCAAATCAGGCAACATCTTTGCAGAAAACACATGAAAAGTAACAGCATTCGGTATGACTACATCCGTTCAGTCATCAAAGTCTGGGATGTCATCGTAAGAATAACCCGGGTACTTGGAAGCATAATAAGCAATCCGCAGATGATAGAATCCGGGAAGAAGAAACAGGATAGGACTGCCGATGAGCAGAACTGGAATCGTGCGATCTGGGTACTACAAACCAAAGACAATACATTAGTCTAAAATACCGACGACAGATATTTACTAATACTGCAGTTATGTTACTCACCAAGACCATTAATGTATCCAGCCAAAGAAGGGATCCAACAACAATCAATTATAGAGCCAACCAGAAACAGGAACGTTGACTAAGGGACAATTAGCCTTGTAGGGTACTTTAGGTGTGTGTTTTCATTGAACTATTTAAACAGTGTTTGTTTATTTATTCACCTATTGATAAATAAGCAACCATGGAAACACATATATAATACTATATAATAGGCAGTTTTTCTCACTAAACTAGATCAATGTATCCTTCATCGCTATCTGCCAGCCCTGGAGTATTTGACCCAGCTATTGTTTGGAGCAGCACTGGCTGTGTTTTGTTCCGGTGGCCATCATTATGATGTTTATGAGCTTATGGAGCACTGGAAGAGTAGCAAACTGATACCGTGATTATAGGACTTAGAGAGTCCATGCATATACCGCTCCCTGTTGTGGTTTATTGCGGGTTTGAGCAGAAAGAAAGTTTTAACTTATCGAAGACCAGTACAGATCAGGCATCACTGACAATAGTGCGAGTAGAAATTGGCTCATGGTAGATCATTTTCAGACTGTCATGTTTTACTGTCTAAATAATAACAGGTCCGAACAGTTTAAGCTCATTTACCAGTAAATTTGATACATTATGGTAATAATCGGGGTGTGGTCTACTGTCTCAAGCTAGGTAATTATTTAATAGCTGCTATTACAGAATTTAGATAAGCACACCCACAGAGGTTATTTATAAAGTACAGGTGAGTTCATCATCAACATGTCGTACTGCTGTTTTTGTTCCTGTAAACGTTATTTGCTTGTCAGTTTATAGCAGCGTTTATTCCGATTATACTCACACAGATCGACAGGGTTAGATTGTAACGGCTACTCCACAGCACTACGGAAAAACTTTGGTCGCTTTATCCATGACGAAGAACACATGGCTCAACCTTCTGCGGACATTGTTTACTTCCTTATTCACGGAATTCCAACCTGCCGCGCGCATTTAGGAAAGAAAGAACCGCGGCAGCCAACAATTCGCAATTTCCGTCTTAGTATGGGGCCCAGATGAACGGGATATCATTTCTAAAGAGGAAAAATTAATAACAAAATACAGTTTTTTTGCTCCTATACCTTAAAGAATATTAGAATGGTAAAATAATACGTAAATATTTAAATTCGATTTTAAACTGCACATTAGTAAAATAACATGATTACAATTAATAAAATGCAATATAGTCAAATGTCAGAAAAAAAAAAACATGCGCAAAAAGTCCAAATGACGACATATTTTTTTTAATTTAGCTTAAATTAATATAATTAAAGTAAAGTAGATAGATGCCACGCAGCAAATATCTACAAATTAACAAAACGGATTAATAAAAATAAATAATCCTATAAATGTAGTTTTTGACGGTTAAAATCTACTTGTGAGAGATAAATGTAAGTGAACAAAAACAGAATAAACAAACAAAAACTTTAAATGACTCCCAGAGTCAACCTGATTTTTTCGTGTCTCTCAATACTAATTAAACTGACTTAATAATAATAATAATAATAATAATAAATTCAAAAATATCTTTAATAAATAACATAATATACAAATAAATGATAGTGATAAATACCATTATAATAATTAATAAATTAAACAAATTTAAAGGTAATTATTATTATAATACATTATAATGAATTTCCGTGTGCGTGTGTGCTGTGACCTTACAGACCTTCCTAGATTTGGAATTTGCTTTTGAGGAATTAGTGCAGTTCTCCACCAAACACCAGCTCTTACACTAAATTTCTAGTGAGTAAATATCACTTAAATTATCACTTTAGATATTGCATGTAGAGGAATGAGTTCAGCATGATTCTCAGTGCTTAGGCTGAATAAAGAATAGCTCTTACAAGGAATTTTTTGATATACGTAAAATATTGGTGTTTGGTGACTTTTGATTATTTTAAACGTTATAACCAGCCTCTAAAACTGACTTGTTTGTTAAATGACAGTGCTTTTGTAACTAAATTGAGTGACAATATCCATCTTCACAGGGGAGGAATTTGCTTTTTCGGTATATAGGTTCAAGTAAGAAAGCCTGGAAAAATAAATAAATAAAATAAATAAAATAAAATAAATAATAGTGTAGATGATGCGGTAAAATCATATTTTATGATTTTTATACATTGAGAATATAAGCACTTTGACCGTGGTATTTTTGTGTTATTCTAATATTCTGTAATGGCTCAGTTGGATTGGATGCATTTTCTAACAGGCCAAGACTTTTTAGTGCTAAACCCCATCCATCTGCTCCGTTGTTTGTCAGCGTCTATGTGGAGGATTCATTCCTTCCTCTATATTTCTTTATGGTTTGTGCAAAACTGCTGACGTTGGCTGGCTTCCAAAGTAACCCTACAACTAAACAATGAAGGACCATTAACATTCGCAGCACGTCTTGAGACTGCAGCTTTTAGGCAAGTGCTTCAATAGCTTAAATATTTAAAGTGACAACAAGGGAGGAGATGGAAGCCAAGGCATTCAATGTCAGTGCAAGCAATCAGTCATGCTTGCATTAAAGTTCTGCATCAGCACGGCAAGGAGGAATATGAAAAACACAAGACAGAAGTGTTCACGGTTTTGATTTAAGGGACACAAAAGTTCATGGACATAAGATCTTACAGGAATAAAGGCCACTCTATGATGGACATGGTGCATGAAGCCAAAAATGAAAAATAAACAAAAAGAAGAAAGAGGGTGCATGTGTTCTTCATTTATATTTTGTTTTTGGAGAAAAATATTAAATGAAAATGAATTATTTACACTCTCTTGTCATTCAAACCCACGGTCTTCTGTTGAATACAAAAGTAGATGTTTTGAAGAATGTTACTACTGCTGCTCTTTTCCATACAATGAAAAATGGATGGGAACAAGAAGCAGTCAAACATATAAACCTATAAAGAAGTCTGAAATGACATGACATCGAATTTATTGTTCTCATGCAATGACAACAGAGGCACGCAACCTTTGAAGAAACCGGAGGACTTTTCTTGTTCTGGTCATAAGATTGAGGACTTGATACCATTTATGAAACAAATCAGGATGATGGATCTTCGAGAGAAAGTAGTGGACTTTGAAGAAATACAAAGTGACATTTCCAGCCACAGGTGGGACTGCCATTTCATATAGCCCCATAAATCATTTATTTTCTTTGGCTGTGACATTCCACTTTCATTTACCAAAGCTGACCTTCAGGGACGTCAGTTGATCAGTGCTGATGAATTATACCATTCCCGTCCCACCGACTGTTCAAGCAGAAACAAAATGTGCTCAGAACTTTCATGTCAAACCAACACAAGAAGACCTAAGGCCCACAAAAAAGCACTTCAGGTTTAAAATGCACATGGAGTCAATGACGTGAATGCTTTTTTTTATTTATTTTTTGTTTTTTAGTTAAGATATATTGTTGTTCAAAAATACATCAAAAAATGCAATTGATACAGACAATGACTTGAATAAATCTCTTTCTAAAGAACATTCTGAATTAAAATTCACTTTGATCTTCTTTGTCAGTCAAACTAGGTTGTGTAACTGTTTGGAAGTCGCAAAACAGAAGAAATGTTTAAGTAGTCTCAAATTCTTGAAAAAAAAATGCTTTCATAATTAGTTTAAAGTATATTGTACTATATATATATATATATAGATATATATATATATATATATAATCTATATATATATATATTATATGATATTAATGTCTTCAGACACCGAACACATGTTTGAAAAACTTTTTTTTTTTTTTTGGGTTAAATGATTACAGTTGTATATACTCATCTTTTAAACATGAAATTGAAGTATATAATAGGGGGAGAGTGTTTAGTTTCTCAGAGACTGTTTGTATTAGAAAGCCAACATTTTAATACAACAAAGCCACATCTGTCAGCTACTCATCCACATTACTGAAACATGTGTACATATGATACTTACAATTTATACTTCAATAGACAAAGTCAAATGTTACAACTGACCCCACAACAGGGGACAGTTGCAATAGTCCACAGAGGCAGTTGCAACATTCATTAAAAATGTAATTAAACATCATTCTATTCATCATTTAAACTCATTCTTTAATATAATTTTGAAATTTTCTTTATTTTATGTGTAGACAGATAGAGTCTTCAGTAAGTTAAATTGGCTGTATAAAAACAGAATAGTAAATGGATAAAAAAAAAAAACATAAGTCACAACAACTGTTTTGGTTCATTATTACAATACATTTGAACTACAAAATATAAATTTAATCTAAATTAAGACACTGAAATTTAATAATATAGCTTACTTCTGTTCTGTTTGTGGTAAGGGACAGCATGTTAAGACATTGCAACGTGTTTTTGCAAAAACCGTCCCTACACTGACAACAGTGATAAAATTTGGTAGCCTATCTTAGTCACAATATCTTTGACACACTATGCCTATTATAAGCAGGAAAACACGGATAAAATTGATATGACTTTACAATGCTTCATGCAAACAACTTAGTATGAAAAAAATCTTAATCATTAAAAATGTACTTCTTTACCATGAGAGAGAGAGAGAGAGAGATTAGAGAGAGAGAGAGAGAGAGAGAGAGAGAGAGAGAGAGTAAGCCTGATACAATTTGCACAAAACACTGTTGCATCTCATCAGATTCCTCGTCAGACTCGCGTTATTGTTTTTTAAAACTCATTCGCGTTTTACACATGTTGCTCTGAATTAAGGTAAGTGCAGTTAATTTTGAGAAGGGTATTTAGTCGGAATGAAGAAAAAAAACGCAATTCGATGTTTTGTTTGGTTGATTGAATGAATATAATTGCGAACGCAGCATGCGACTATTACAGACGCGATTATTATGGTATAAGAAACCCGGTACCTCATACCTGAAGAGCTGCTTGACAATTAATCTATTTCGAGTTCGTTTGAACTGCTATCAAATTGTTTAGCTGAAACTGTTTTACTGTTTAGTGTGGCAGTATGTCTAATTTGTGGACAGTTAGTAGAACTAGCAGGCAAGACAACTGCTGCTGACGGGGTAAATTGTCTCAGCTGCCATGTCTCCGTCAGGTTTTGAGTCAAATGTCCAATGTCCACTGTTTCATCTTGCAGTGGTTGTGTTGTACATTTCAAACGACACGTTTTCTTAACTCATTTAATCCCCAGATTGTCCTAGCTGAGGGAAAGTATTTCACATCTGCACGTCTTTTTCTGAAAAGTTTTAAAAGTTATTCCTGGTCACACACTGAAAGATGGGGACAAACTCCAGATAGCTCAATATGATGAAAAGGAAGATGCAAACAAAACATTTTCTAGTATCAGGTATAAGATAAACCTACATATTCCTACATATTTATTTTCACCTTTGCTGTGTTACATTTAATGTAAAAATACTTAATGATTTTCGTAATGTGAATTATCTGCTGCTTATTAAAAATTGAGCTCACAATTGTGATCACTGACATGTCTTGTGATAATGATTTATTTTACTACTATAATTATTATATTATTATTATTATTATTAGTATTATTATTATTATTAAGAACTTTTCATATAACTTTTAATAAACAGTTCAAAAACCCAGCACAATTAAGTCAACGCTCCAAAGGATGAATGAAAAAAGAAGAAAAAAAAAAAGACATTCACAAGACGCCAAATATAGATTCATAATATGTGAGAATGGAATTACCTTTTTACATTTTTTTTACAAGTTTAAGAGAGTTTATTAAAAAGAATGAGTTTGTTACAGAAAACAATGTATAAAGGAGGAGATTTGGACAATCAACATTTAGTTAACAAGTTTACAAAATTGTCAATATGTTTTATCTTCATGCTCATAATAACAAATAACTGCTTTCACATTTAGTGATATCATCAATCTAACTTTTTTGGCAGAGAAAGTGTAATAAACCCCCAAATGTCTGTACACTTTGACAATCAAAAAACAAATTTCAGTACAATTACAGAAAGAACATTCTTTCCCAACATTCATAAACTTAGAGAGTAAAATATTATTTTGGATATATTTTATGTAAAACCTTAGGTGAATTTTCTCTTACCTTTTTTGAAATGCAAAATTTGTAAGATAACAGCATGCCTTTCTCCAATTAACATCCCTAGAAAGGAATTCCAGTAACATTTTTTTTTTTTGATATTTTTTTTTTTTTTTTTTTTTTTTTTTTTTTTTTCATGAAATTTTTGTACTTGGTCTATATCATTTTTTATCAAATACGTTTTTGCCATTTACAAAGAAATTACAGTCTTTATTATCTACATTATAAGACATTTGGCTGCTCGTCAAATTAATTTATCCCCAGAAGGGATAGCATTAACTACTGTAAAAAATTCTTTATATTTTATAGGAAAATTGAACTTTGAATCATAAGAATAAATCTTAGTAGTTTGAAACCATAATCCAACCATTCTTCAAAATTCAAATGTATTCTTGCCTTTAATTTTAAATCAAATTGTTATTCCAATTTTCATTCTGTGAGGAGAAAACATTTATGTACAAAACACAGTTTCCATGCCAAGAGTGCTTGCTCATGAAATTTAGACAGTTTTATGGGTAATTTGGTAGGTGAAAAATTACAGGTTAAAAGAAAATTAAGACCACCCACTTTCTTAAAAACATTATGAGGAATAAAAGAACAAATAGAATCAGATCACCAATACACTTTTTGATCCAACTGATCTTGAAAGTCATTACTGCTACATTAATACCAAGGCATATAACTCTGTATGGGACAATCACGTGTTTCATGGTGCTTTCAACACAGACATCATCTTTCAGAGGCGCCAAGGTCATGTGACTGTTTTCAGCAGCCATGTATAAATGTTGACATGTATTTGTAGTTTGAAGTAATTTGCATATAGGCCTATATCATTACAATATCATCAAATATTATTTATGTTGCATAACTCGTTTCATTTATTTTGATTTCTTTCCATTGTGACAACTTCCCCCCCTTAAATGAAAAAATTTGATTCAAACAAAAATACAGGAAGCCTTTTGGTCGGTCCAGTTGCATAAATTTTTCAAACATTACACTGTATAATAATTTAATAAAATCATTATCCTTAAGATCCCCTCTCATTTTGGGCGTTGTATATTTTCGCCCCCCCATAGCCCAGGCTCACCAGATGGATGATAGACAGATTCAGAGTCAGCACACACCTGATTTAAAACAAAACATGACTTTTGTTTTAATCATACATTTTATGGTTTGAATTGTATACATCTAGTTTTTTATTTGTAAGCACCAGGCATATTAATTTCCATGTTGCCATGTTTTGTTGAAATATTGCTCTTGCAAGACATTATAGAGTCCATTCAGTGTTGCTGTCTGGCGGGCGACTCGTGTATAAATCTTTATAGAAATTCCCCAATCTTTGCTTATGATATCTGATATATGATATCATGCAACACAAACACACCTTATATTTCTCTTTCCTAATGGTTATTGGGACAGAAACTTCTTATTTCTGTTTCAGTGAAAGATATTTGGCCTGTATATGAGCCTCCTGCAGTTAGTTGCATCACTCCATATTGACAAAAAGATCATTCCTAAATGGTTTTTTGTGAACTGAGGCGTCTAAACATCCACAGGACACAACTGCTACACTGAAATAATTCACCCAATAGTTACTTGAAGGAAACAGGCACTTTCCATCCCCTTAATAGATTGCAGAGTGGTTAAGAATCAGTCGCATTGAGCTAAAGACATAAGTGGTTCATAGCCAGATATTCACAGCCGAATTGTGATTTGTAAGTGCCTCAAAATAATATATACTAAAAATACACAACTTTCAATTGTGATCATCTCGCTGACTGCAAACGAAAACAAACATACATTGCAAAAATATATCGCAAATCTCAAAATGAAACTAGGAATCTATTCTAATGAATCAGTGAATCAGTCTGAACAGAACACAATGGCCTAAATTCAGAAATGCATACTTACTGTATGCTCTTACTGTAAATACTCACTGTAGGCATAACAGTTTAAAGAAGAACAGCAGGCTACTCGAGCAGATAACTGTTACTGTTTTATTTGGAAAGGCAATGTTACAATGCTAATTCATTCGGTTAATGAAACTTAAATCACTTTAGTTACTTATTGGATATTTATGTTAACTTCTTGTAATGAACGTCAACTGGAGGCAAGTTGAATGCAAGAACCCTTCTGCAGTTTAATAAAATCCAAAAAGTGAGCAGAAACAATGAACAAGACTTGGCAAAAACATGAACAAACTCACCAAGCAGTAGATTACACAAAACAAAGCAAGACAAGAGACAATGGCATTGGCAACATGAGGGCTATATATATCAAACAAAAAGGATCACATGACACAATCCAAGCAGTGAGAAACAAGAACAACACAATCACAACCATGACACATTGACTGAGGGACATAACAATGACAAGAACTAAAACAAAAACCAACATTATACTTGTAGTTAAAGATACATATCCATACAGGGGTTGCATAAAAAAGTTAAACAATATGGGGAAAAATAGAATTGTTTTTTTGTTTAAACATCTGGTTAAAATCTGCCTGAATTATTATTATTATTTTTTCATGTTAGCATACTCCAAATTGCTTTACGGTGATTGGTTCTGCCAGAAACACTGCTTATTATCTGTAATTGTTTTCTTTTTAAGGTTGCAAGATCAGAAAAACCTATGATGGCTAATGTCTGATATCAAAAGAGATACCTGAGATGATGAAATCATCAGTCAAATCTCTTCAAGTGTGACTGCCAGGCTACTAAAGCGTATTTGTATTGAAACCACAAACATATATTACTACTCATGGATGGTTATTCATCTGCACAGCATGTTCGCTACTCAATCTTAACCTCATAACTTGCACATAGGGACTCTTACACCATGACCAACGTTCTTCCAGCAGAAGATAACATCAGTTTAACAACCTTTTTTTTTCCTGAGAACTGTCCCAACTGCACTGCGATACCTGCATTTGACATCACTAAGACGCTGGCTCTGGGCCTGGTGCCTGATGCTTTTTATAATATTTGGTGTGATGGGCAACATCCTGGTCATTCTCTCTGTGTGTGCCATCGCCATCTCCGTTCCATGACGCATTATTTTATTGCCAATCTGGCCATTGCAGACCTGCTTCTGAGCTCCATGGTGCTCCCGTTTTCCGCTGCATCTGAAGCCTTGGGCCGTTGGGTGTTCGGGTCGTCATTTATGTAATGCCTGGACTGCGCTTTGACGTGCTGTGCTGCACGGCGTCCATCCTCAGTCTCTGCGTGATCTCTGTGGATCGCTACATGGCCGTCAGTTACCCGCTGCAGTACCCTTCCTTGGCTACAGGTCGAAGGGCACTGGCAGCAGTGGTGGCACTATGGGCTCTTTCGGCTGCCATCTCCATTGGCCCGCTGTTCGGTTGGAGGGAGCCCATGCCGGAGGACGAGTCGGTCTGCAGAGTGAATGAAGAGCCAGGATATGCCATCTTCCGTCTCCGCTGCATGCTCCTTCTACGTGCCGTTGACAGTGATTTTGGTAATGTACTGCAGAGTGTATGTGGTGGCCCGGCAAAAGACTCGTTCTATGAGGAAGGGCTGGCAGACGAATGAGTTAAATGAGCACGGAGTGACCCTGCGGATCCACTGTCACAACGCCCAGCAGGCCGCTGGGGAGGAGGAAAGAGTGCGCTCGAAGAACTCGTGCTTCGCCTTCATGCGTCTGCTCAAGTTCTCCCAGGAGAAGAAGGCTGCCAAGACTCTGGGGATTGTGGTGGGATGTTTTGTGCTCTGCTGGCTGCCTTTTTTCCTAGTGCTGCCCATAAGTGAGTATAAACTAACACATTTTTGTGAACACACAGCAAAATAAATATAAATATAACAGCCACAAATGAGATTTGAATATCTTAAATTTAGGTCTGTTCCTCATGCAAATCTATTTTACGGTTTTCAGCAGAAATATAGTGTATGAGTGTCATTTTGGCTGTTTCCTTCTTATTCATTTTCATTTCTCAAAAACAGCCAGAATGAAGTAAGTTGTATTTTTAACAACATGAGGGTGAGTAAACGATGACCAAAATTTTGTCTTACCTTTAAACTGCAATATCTCTAAAGAACATACTGCCACTGAATATTTCGTGAAATTAAATGAAGTATGTGAGCGTATTTGATAGACACGCTGTTTTCAAGCGAAACACATTAAATTTACTTTCTGATGTTTATCCTCACCCATGTTTCCAAACGACTCAATGTTCTCTCACAATATGCCTCTGTGCGTAAACAGCATTGACATAATTCTTGCTGGGCCTTTTAGATTACATTTAAATGAGCTTGTTTACAATAAAGGAATGAATTATGAACCTAGAACAGAGGCTTTTAACAGCAGCCCTAGTTCAGAAAACCATCTTTTGTATGGATTCCACGTGTTTGCAGGCGAATCATTTTAACTTTGATGGAAATACAGCTTATTGTTTGACCCGTGTGTTTAGTAAATGGACAGCTAAGATGCAATGAGTCAGTCATTTGTGCATCCAATTCAAAGCTTTCAAAATACTGGAAGGAAATGCACACATCAAAGCAAAGCCTTTGAAAATATGAAACATCCTAAACCATTTGACCCTCTGTCTTGGGGTGAGCTTATGAATGATAGAGGTCTGCCTTGCTCCATATAGTAAATTTGTCATTTATTTCTTTCTGTGTCTCCAAAGGCTCCATCTTCCATCCCATAGACCCCCGGACACTGTCTTCAAAATTACTTTCTGGCTTAGCTACTTAAATAGCTGCCTCAACCCCATCATCTACCCGTGCTTCAGTCAGGAGTTCAAGAAGGCCTTCCAGAACGTTCTCCATGGCCGCTGCCTCAGAAGAACACACAAGATCTGGAGCCCTCCGCCCTCTGCTCGAGACCCTATGCATGGCCCCAAATCTCCACAGGGTTTCCCATCTACATCTACTGACTCCTGGAAGCATACTGATGCATCGCCTACCGCGAATAAGAGCTCGTTTTACTGCACATAGCAACAGTGCTGTGAATGCACCTGAAACATCTCTGACAATGAAAGTTCATCAGGTTTCCATATGCAAGAGGACGGTGAGGGCTGTATGAACTGTTTTTTGAAAGTATAAAAAGATAACCTTTCAAAGTAGCTTTCAAAGACTTCTTAGCCTGGTTCTGAACCTGGAACACGAATGACCAGAGATCTGGCTAATTCTTGTTTACAAGGAGCACCATCTTGTGGCAAAATCTGTAATATGCATCTGCACTTTTGTGAAGTTTAACTGTGAGGATTCATACTTTGGACTGTAAAAAAATAAAAAAAGCTTGGTAATGAAATAATTGTGGACAGAACCATTTGAAAACAAGGTCTTCAAAACTTGTTCAAACACAAAGACCAATATACTGTGGTAATATGAAGGTTGAAGTATGAAGATTTTTTTACATGTGTTTTTCCCATATTTGAATTACACACTGCATTGTATTTTGTTTTAGAGATGAAGGAAATGTCTGTAAACTGAACAGAAGTTGTACTGTTCTGCCTGGACAGCACAGAGTGTACAATAGGGTCCAAAAAGCTGTGTAAATACTTGTTTATTATTATTATTATTATTATTATTATTATTATTATTATTATTATTATTATTAATAATAATAATAATAATTATATTATTATTAATATCATGTAATCTTAAAAAAAAAAGTTTAAAAAAATAGTAAATTTTAAAAGTTAGATTTTGAGTTATATATACATATATGAATGTAGGTATGTATGCATGTATAATTCAAATATCACAAATCTCGTGATGATTATCAAATTTGATGATATAATGATAAGTCTATTAAAGGATAGTAGTCTATATGTAAAATGCATACTGTAAGTCTACTTAATTCTGGTTTTCCTGATGCAAAATTATTTTTATATAAATTGTGTACAAATAACTGAAATTTAAGAACAGAGAAGATAACCATTTTTTCCCCTTTTATTAAATTTTCCTTTTTCTTTTTTTTATCTTCATCATCCAAGGGATTATGCACTTTTAAGAGCAAGCAAACATCCTCAAACAGCACAGGCAACAGAATAAACACCAGCACACAACACGTTTCACTTCTGGAGAGGGAAAAGAGTGGATTTGGGATTATAAATCATTGGCAATCTCAGATTGAATGACCTTTCAATTCCCATCTGCATTTTACATAGATTACATACCACACATAAAGAACATTCAAGCGAACATAGCAAAGTGTGTGTGTGTGCGTGTGTGTGTGTTTGTGTGTGTGCGTGTGCGTGGTATCAGTGCCAACAGCTGCTCTGGGATCAGAGGAAATGCTTAAGGCATGTTTCATTTGAACTCTTGCATATGATGTCTCGATAAGGAAAACACAAGGAAATATCACATAGGACAATTCTGTTCTCAATTGATGCCATATATTCACACCAACTTTCATTCAATTAAACGATCTTCACTTTTGTGTCTAATTTTATTTTTAAAAAAAATAATTAATCATATTTATCCCAAGAAGCAAAATGTGGAGAAATACAAATACCAATAAAACAAAATGTTAAATAAAAAACTCGATTTCTCTGAATATATCTTGAATTAAATGTATACCTTATCCTTTTAATTCTGATTTCCTTCTCGATGAGTTGGGTACTGTATATGGTTTGCGTTACACTGTAATCACAACTCAGTTGAAATGATTGAGCCATTCAGTGTTGTTTTAATAGCACCAGCCCCCAGAAGGGTTGCTAAGGGCATGCTTCCGATGTGTAATGTGTTTTGCCATGAAAATATAAAGAGTCAGATCCTGTTGACTATGGACAGTCGTCATAGGAACAGTGGAAAAGCAATGAGGTCAGCAAGAAACCAAAAAAGAAACAGGAAGAAAGAAAACAATCGCAACAGTCATGAGTTGGATTAGACTCTACTGGGCCTTCAGCGGCCGGCCGTTATTAACACATCAGTCCTTGAGAACAGACCACTTGAATCGTTATAACCTCGCGTCACCCTCCGTTCCAACAGCGCGCGCACAGACACCCTCCGTTCCAACAGCGCGCGCACAGACACCCTCCGTTCCAACAGCGCGCGCAGTCTGTTTCTCCTGCTGATCGCTGTAGTTAGCTACAGAGCCCCTAAAAGGACTTGTCAGTAAAAATATTACTAATTAAAAAAAATCACTCGCAAACCTTAGCGCTCTTTTTGGAAAAGTAGGCTATTGCATTTTCAGAGAAATTTGTTCATTAGGGGAAAGAGTGGAACGCTGGCGCAAAAGAATAGCGTTCTAAAAAAAATAAAAAATAAAAATAAAATTGCGTTATAGCTTGCAAAAGCATTGGAATATAGTCTTTCCCTCCCGCTGCATGTTTTATAAACATTAGTATTGTTTTGTGAGTGAACGCATATGTTTCTCAGGAGAACGCAAAACTTGTGCAAGAGAGAACGCAAAAATTTCTCGAAGGAACGCAAAAGAAACGGTTTTTTGCAAGAAAACTTAAAAAAGCACTGAATAGGCCGGTAGTTTTTCCTCCCCAAGTTTTGCGAGTGAACGCAAAAGTTTCTCAAAAGACCGAAAACGTTGTGTGTGTATGTGTTGTTTTCTATGTGTTTTTATACAGTCTATGGTGTTGAGTAGCAGAGAGGAAAAGACGAGCAATGGAGAATGATGTTAACAGGCCAAGATTCTGCCGATATTCGAGAGGAAAAAGAAAAAACAGCTGGAGGCCGGGTTTCCCTACAAATGAAAAAACAGACTAAACTAAACAGACTTACAAAAAGGGTCCCGCCCGTTGCTAATCCATAGTGAGATTTAAGCAAGGTACATTGAAAACAGTTTAAAGCCTTTTTATTACCTGTTTTAAAAACTATTATTTGCCTGAGCTGAACGCTTTAGACACCATCCACAAAATGTGGATTATCGTTAAGAGTTTTGTGGCGATAACTTTGAAGCTAATCTATTGTGTAGGCCTACTCATAAATGTTGGCCAGATTTAAAACGGTCTTTCTCCTAACCGCAAACGAACCAAAAAATGTTGATGGCTCATCTTGTACTACACAGATTTTTATCCAATCAAAAGCTCTCTACAGTGACAGTGTCCCCTCCCTCAATACCACTAGCATTAGCAAATACCAAATCAGTGACTGACATAGCCTACCTAAAGCCAGGTTCTTTTAATAGATGTGATCCACAGCAAACTTCTTGTTTCAAAAAGGAAATGTGTCAAACCACAGGAGAAGAAATCGGACGTTAGCTAACCTAGAGTACTAGCTGATCGATGCATTGCCCTTTGTTTTTAGGGTATGTTTCTCAGGTTTCCAGACCAACTTGGAAGAAAAAGAAACCAATTTCAAACAATTTCTCATTCATCCGTTGATAAAATACAATAATGAAAACATGGAGCTGCCACAGGCACAGTTGTTGAAAATCACCTTTAACCTTTGGACGTTTTATTTTTTTGAAGTTATTACAGGATGCAGCATTTTATTACGGCACTAAAACGGATGTGGACACATTAAAAATGGCGCTGTGATAACCCCCTCTTTATAACTTTATAACTCTTGATAACTTTTGAAAAGCCTTTCAAAAAGCACTATGACGAGTTAAGAGAGAAAACTGGCACCAGATTTTGTATCGGTTAACCGGCTATTTTACATTTAACAGCCTTTGAGTAGTTTCAAAAAAAAAAAAAAAAAAATACATGAACAAGCTCTTGTAGAAGTATTCAACGTGATCAGTACATCTAAGGCACAGCTTGGAGTTAAAGATACAAAAAAGACACCATATAGCGTATGTCTGCGAGATCACATTTGTTGACATAGAAAGTAGCGACATAGTCCTCTCAATACCATAAAATCTCACGACTCGTATGGCACATTTGTTTTGCGCTGCGACCAAACTTACAGAAAAATCCATCTGGGGGTACTCTTAGCCCAAGTATACCTTCGTACGCGTGGATCCCGATTTTTGTAATCGTGTCCATTTAGCTCACACCATGCCCACTAATCTGGCCACAAGGGGACAAACATGTCTAGTTTTAGTTCATTTTCTAGTCTGCATGTAATCAAGTTTGCACCACACAATCAAATGAAATATACTTTGAAACGCAAATGTTCGGCTTTAAACATATTATTGCCAAGTGTTCACGTCATCATTTACTGTATACTTTGGGCTTTTTGGAAATTGCTACTAATTTTGACGTAGTTACATGCACATTCTTCAGGTAACACAGCTTTTTCTCAAGCTAACTATGGAGACTAAAATAAATTTGTGACTTTGTTTCTGGCAATATCTGAAGAAAAAAAAAGTCAGAATTACAAAGATATTTAAACTCGTACTAAGGGCGTCAGAGAATTCTGACTTTCTTGAATTTCTGAATTTACATTTCGCAATCGATAGATGGGGTTTATATATCGCAATTACAACCTTTGACTTTATTCTCTTCTTAGCCTTTGGGTATTAAGCAGGTAAGTGCGAAAAAAAAGAGTTGAAGAGTTTTGGATGTGCAGAACAAGGAAGGTTTCCAGCTAGAATCACTTGCGGTCCTCTATTATTATCTTCTATACTTGCTAAGCTGCTTGTTTTTTACATGCGGTTTCCTTCTTCAGTAACATTAACAGTGTTAATTAAACATCTCTGGTTGTGAAACAACACATGGTTTTTAATCAGCGACCACTGGAAAAGTTTCCTTTTATTGACTGGTACAGAAATGATCGCATTGAATGCCACGGAACGGGCGGAATACGGTCAGGTGTTCATACTGAGGTAAAAAAAACTGATTGTGGTTTTGAGTAAAAAAGCATAATAAAAGATTCCCAAAAATAAAGACATCCCTAATGTAGTAGACTTAAAGTCTTAATAGACTTTAAGAAACCCAGTTCTCTAACCATTGCCTTGTTAATAAGTAACAATGATAAACAGCTTCTCTAATACACACACTTGATCCCTCGTGATTCTCAAAAGGCAAATAAAGTTAAATACAAAAATAATAACACGACCTCATGTTGGGTCGAAAGTACAGTATAAAAATCATACAATCCGATAAGTGCTCAGATGTGGATGTTACCATTTTTTACTTCTCTCTTTCACAAGAGGCAAATACTTTTTTTTTCTCTAGATGTCTTCTTTAGGAAGTGGTGTATGGTTGGGAAAAGAAAACAGGGGGAATTGGGCGAGAGCTCAGGGGTTGGGAGACTAGGGGAGTGGAGAATCATAGGACCCTGTGGAGGGTTCTTGATGTGACAACGTTGGTCTCAGCAAACACCTCCGTTATAGACTCCCATCCCCCCAACCCCCTGTTCTCCTGTCTGCTGATGGAGGGCGTCTAGCCCAGGCTGGTGATGTTGGCCCTGCACCAGGGGGCGCAACGATAGCGCTGGGTGTTGCGGCGGGGGATGTTTGTCATCAACCTGAGAGCCTGAATAAGATAAATCAAAAAGGCAAATCACCTTTAATGTGTAATAAATATTTTTCACAGTTCCTGTGAAAGGGTTCAAAACGTGAATTCACAATAGATTAATGTGTAATGATATAAAACACAACAAATCTCTTCACTAGGTATTGAAATAAATTTTTTGGTTAGTCCTAAGCCAATCGTTTTTTTATTTTAATAGTATTTCATTTATATCTAAGGTTACACTTTTTTTTTTATAACCAAAAGAATCTCTAATAGCAGCCTATAAAGTAATAAATTTCTTGCAAAGGTGCTCACCGTAGAGGCTGAAAGCCGGACTGGTGCAGGTTGCGGACCTTTGAGCGGGCTGCTTGGCAGGCGAGGTTTTTAGCAGAGGAAAGCAGGGGTCACAGCGTTTGGGTGTCACTGAGACTTCACAAGACCAGGCCCGTCGTAGAGACCCCTGGGTGGGACACCCCTCAGTTCAGCAAGCTACAAAACATCCCTGTGCATAATAAATGTTACAAAAGCCTAATCTGGATAACCTTACTAACATTTAGAAACTACACAAAAGTTAAAGTATTAATGCAGAAAGAAAAACACTTAATAGGCATTAACACATGAGCAGTTTAATTTACGTATATTACATATCATATTATATATATATATATATAATATCATATATATATATCTATATATATAATATATAGTATAATTTTATCCGTAGGGTCCATAGAACCAAAAACATTAATAAATAGCTAAATAGTAGTCTAAAAAAGAGTTATATGGCTGGTTATATTCAAAAAAATGTATGATAATAATAACTAATACTATTAATCAATACTCACCATATGGTCACTAATCGATGGTTTATCCACTAATTTCATATAGAAAAACCTATGCAAATACAGGGAAGTTTAATTGCATAACTGAACCCTGCTGCGAGCCTTTAGCCTCTTGTAGACAAAAGTCAGCGGAGGGCCCCTCAGTGGTGTGGAAGGTTCACGTCCGCCAGGACGATCTGTGGTCCCCTGTGTCTGATTGACCACCAGGGAAGGCTCCCTCAGCATGGCGCTCAGGTGGCCGCTGCGGGCCAGACGTGATTACTCCAGGCGCTCCTGGTAAGGCGGTGGAATCGAACACGCAGTAGGGGGGGGGAGGGGGGGGAGCAGCAATGCAACGAACACGACCAAGAACCTGATGTCGATTTACAAACATGTGCCAATTGTGTAAACGATTTTTAACTGTCGTTCGATGGGTTATTAAGCAAGAAAGAAGGTAGCACAAACTCCATGCGGCAGACCGCCAGTTCCAACGATGGAAGCAGTTTGGGATACTCCACTCTGGGACCGTGGTGGTAAACGAGGAATCAACCACGTAACCATAACGGACACACCAGAAACAAGAACCTGTAACATGTCGATTTACAAACATTTCCAATGTGTGACATTTTATAAAATGCTTTCGATGGTTAGGAGCAAGAAATAATTGGCCAAACAATCCAGACCCCTTCCGAACACCAATGAAGGCATGATATTCCTGGGTGAAATGGAGGTGGTGTCCCGTTGGAATTCAGTATTGCCTTGTCATTTCAAGACAGCTATTAAATAATATGTTGAGGCAATTTGTCAGTACACCGACCTTTAGAAAACAGTTACTACAATGGATGCTGAAATGAGAGTGAGTGAATGAGGGGAGGGAAGTATATGTAAAAGCCCCCCAGGGTGTGTGGTGTTCTGCAAAAAGTGTGGACCCCCTTCTAAATTGCTACTGGTTGTGCTATTGGCAATAGCAATACAAGTATACGTGGTTCCCACAAGACCTAAAGACGACAGCATTAGGGTTCATGGTCAGTGGTGTCTGAAGGATCAACACACACACATGATCACACACCTAATGAAGTTCTGAAGGTGGTCACAATCGAGCTTGTTTTGTTAACTTCTTTTTACTTGAGAACCATAATTTGTTGTAAATATGTAAGACGTGAAGAGAGTTTTTGTTCTCGTAAGCGTCACAAAGGCGTGGGCATTTTAAAAAATACAGTGTAAAAAAAAAAAAAAAATGTACGTGTGAGGCTTTCCTTCATGTGTCACATGTTTCCTGGGGGGGGTCGCAATTGGGATTTACTAATAAGCGTGATTTGGCGATGCTCCAGGAAACATTTATTATGATTATAATCTATAGAAAACAGTTTGGATTTTCAATACGGATCTACATAATGTTGTGGATGTGACCACTGTGATGGGTATACAGGGAGTTCTTAGGGTTGTGAACGAAGGTGTGTAAAGCATCCTTAACTGGTCACTTATGTGATCCATTTAGTGCATCCTTGCTTTAATAAAATCATCAAGTCCTAATTAAAAAAAAATCTTAGTGACGTTCACGGACTTTTGAAACAGTGAGTGTATGAAAAGTGTTTGTGATTATAATGAGGTTAAATAGAGATCATGGGAGTTTTGTGTTTTATTCATTTGCATAACGGTCCACGTTTTCTTGTCGTAAAACCGGCTAATTTTACAGTAGTTTCTGATGGTTTGAGTGCTCGGGAAAAAGTATTCTATAGGTAGTTAATTATAGAAGTAGAAATAAAGACTAGAATAGATAATCACAATATTTTTTTTATTTAATATTATACGTGTAATCCGAATTAGTGATGTAAACACATGGGACTTGCTGACAAAGTCCAGATCTCCACGGGCGGGGAGATTCATGAGGTGGGCGTCATTGCGCTGAGAGATCGTCGTGGTTCAGGGTCCCAATAAACCAGGTCGGGGTCGTCTGCAGAGACTCCCGGCATGGGCCCGCTAGTGCCGGTGTTCAAGTGAAGTATGGCTTATCGGTACGATGTGGTGCTGGTGACGGTGCGGGTGGCCAACAAACACGTGTGAGTTTGTCTTCCCTTATGTTGCAGCAGTTACCTATAACGAGGATGGACCACCAGGAGGAGCCATAATCGGATTTGTCTCGTCGGGGATGGTTGTGTGTATGCGAGGGATTAACCTTAAGTGGGGTACACATTGTGGGGAGAATTCGTGCGTCAGTGGATGTGTGGGCTGCACTATGAACGCTAGATGAAGGACGGTGAACTGTAGTGTTTTGATGATAAGCAGTGAGAAAGGGGAAAGGAGATGAGAAGGTGAGGATATGGGAGATAATTGGCACTGTGGTACTGTGTTAAATGTCTCCCTTATTAATTGGAAGACTAGATTTCTCCTCCGCACCATTTGTCCCAGATGGATGGCCCATCCTTTTCCCAGTGCAATTTTTCCTTCAGGGATGAAGGGTGATCGTCTTTGCCCCACAGTCTCTGGGCGGTGTTAAGGTGCTGAGCACTTCCTGTTCCCGTGCAGATCCCACACCGATGAGCTGGATTGAATGAGGAGACATCAACCTCAAGTTAGTAAAAAAGAAATGGCGCCTGTTCGCAAAACCTTATAATTATTGGCCACTTAGCAAACCCTGTTCACAATTGTGTTCTCAGATAGTTTGTCTTATTAAAATGATTTAATATTAGATTGTTGGATATTCCATTGGATATCTGGAATATTGTTATTATTAGCAGTATAGTGTGGGGGTAGTGTAATATCATAGTATTTACCCTATTAAAAGTTAATACCCATATATAAACTTATAATTATTATATAATAATTATTATATTGTTGTTGTTGTTGTCTGTTCATAATACTAGACTACTAATAAAATCGCTTATTTAATAGGGGCTAATATATACACGAAATGGACCCATATGGGCTATATTGTGGCAGTCATAGGTGGTGACGGGAAGATCAACTAGGTGGTGAATAGTGGTGAGAAGGTTTTGTGTTAGAGTGATAGTGCTGATATTTTTAATACGAAGGGGTTGCATAAAGCGTGAATCAGGGGTGGGTACGAGGACAGTAAGGGCGTGTAGACTGCACAGTCAGGCTCTGGATAAGAGAGCGATGTGGATCTTTGGCGTACGGGTGAAAACACAAATAGAATTGCATGTACAATTGTAAGTCGATGTCACATGGGTGCTTACATGTAGAAGATAATGAGTGTGATTCTCATTAATTAAAATTAATAATAATATATAGATAGGTTTGTAGTGGAGTTAAGGCGATGCATTGAAAGGATGGGATTGCTAACTAATATTTTTTTATCAATTATTGCTTCACATGGACGATGATTTTGTTTGTAGGTTTTTTGCAATGTATTGCTATCATTATGGATAGAATAATATGATTTTATGTATATATTCTACACATTTGGTATATACATTCATACTTATAATAATTATTAAGATATAATATGAATTATATCTAGATTATAGCTACATAATATATTAAGTAATAATATCTGACTCTTTTTTGAAATAATGGTAAAGCTAACCTCCGATTACAGGGGATTAGTAATTTTGCTAAATACGGCGTAAAAAAAAAAAAGATGAAGAGAGGACTAAACACGTTACATATTTATGTATTTTTGGAGAAGAGCAGCTCTGGATAATGGTGGGATTTAGTGACGCGCTGATATAAGAAGGAGTGTCGATGGCGAAAGTTGTAATAAAAGTGACGAGTCTGTACTGAGGAAAGAATAGGGGGGAAGCTTACACAAATGTCGGTGAATTTTTTAAGGGCGACGGGTCGAGGTCCATGACTACGAGTACACAAGAGGGAAGATGGAACCAATTTCGATGATCTGTGGGAGTATCCTTCATGGAGTCAGAGCGTGTGGGTAAACCAGTGGGTGCTACAACAAATAAAGGCAGGGGAGGTCGCACCACTGAAACTAATCAACTTAGTAATGCATACGTAAAAGGGGACCAAGTGCGTAGGAGAGTGAACCGAGATGAGGAGACAGAATTGTGAGAAGTGCTGAACCGATTGTCAACCAAAAAAAGGTGGGGTGGAACGGCAGACAAAGCATTGAGAGTAAGATTAAGCTGTCCGGGGGGGGTGGATCCGGGAAACGTTCATCGGGCGAATGTTTGGACGGCTGAGTGGAGTAAGGTCAGGGGTTGCAGTAAAGAAGAGCCAGGTAAAGGCGGCAGCCTTGAGCCCAGGTTCTTGGCTCTCCAGGTAGTGGCGAAATGCCTGGTCCTTGCCAAGGAAGACTTGAGACTGCTGATTAGTACGGTCACGCAACAGTTAGACACATAACGGTATTGTCCGAGGGTAATGGGGGAGCAGGAGAAGTGCGGTCAAGAAGAACTAGTTAAGCCAAGAAGCCGCAGAGAAGGACATAGATGAGGGAGGGGGCTGATGATCAGATGTTCGAGAGCTGTTAATCAACGTTCCTTCGCCCTAGATTTCGTGCTGGCAGAACCCTCCATCCGATGTGCTTGCTGTCGTAATACTGGTTGAGCCGCCTGCGGTGTGCGGGGTATGAGCAAACCACAGGATATTGTGCTGATTGTTTTTTGTGTGCAAGGGGGCCGGCGGCAATCGCGAGTCACGTTCTCATAAAGTGCGATGCACTGAATCCCTCCGGAAGGCATGGTAGCATGTGGCCGTTATTAAGTACGTGCATAACGGTGTCAAATGTGTATGAGTATGTGGCAAGCTGGGGGATCAGAAGGGGAAGGTAGAGCGGCAACCCATCTCTGAGAAAGGTGTGTTCTCTCGCGCATTTGTGGGTAGAAGGTCAAGCCTTGATGTTATTTCGCACATGGGGCGATATTGGCGAGATGCACATTGAATGACGTAGCGCGATATAAGACTGATGCCCCATATTGGACACGAGACTAGGGAGGTGAATTAGGCATGCCGGCGGTAGTGCACTTGGTTCGGTCTGTCCTGGGCAGACACATCAACGGGGTAGGGCAGTGGAGCACCGGCGGTGTAATAGCATCGATAGTACCACCTCTCGATTGATTGGTTACGGAGCGGGCTTGCTAAAGGGGCTTATTAGGCTCAGTTGGTGATTTACTGGGAAAGCATTGTGATTCCTGGTGCCGCCGCCTGCGCGCAAAACCACTACATATGGTGGGGGATCCAGAATACAATCACCATTGCAGTGGCAGACAATGTTTGGTCGGACCCCACAGATGCGTCATATACAGTGGGGAACGATCGGACGGGGCAATGTCCCAAAATTACATGGGCGCGATACCACACTGGCTTGCTGGATCCGAGAGCAGTGCGGACATGCTTCCCCTGAGCTCTGAGTATACCAGGGAACGTGGACTGTAGACCGCCAGCTGTAGCCACAATCTCTGCGCCTGCTCACTTGAGAAAGTGACGAGTGCCAGAGCACGGAGTGACGCGAGATATGGAAATAAGAATGACGAACCGAAGATGGCGGGATCTGTCTGTAAATCTGGGTAGGTCAATCGGTGCCGGAATATAGAAAGCTGGTCTATATTAAAAATGTGCACGTTCATTACCAGATAGTGCTTATCGTGGATCATGAGAGAAATACACCGAACGGCGCAAATAGCCAATCTTTCTGCAATTAAGTGACGATCGGGACCCTCATTCAGGGATAGCGGGAGGCTGTGCTTTGCTAGCCCGAAGAGGCCTAGCCGTCGGTTGTGCGCATATGTCGTTAATGGAACGGCGCTCAAGGCAGTGTTACGTGTTGAGAGGGAACTCGAGTACGGGGGCTCAGTGGCTGGCGGGCGTAGCCTTCGCGGAAGATCGCACCCGCGATGCAGGTCACCGGCTCGCAATGTCGGACACATGGGCGTGCTATGGCCCCGAGGGTTCCCCGATTAGTCCACTTGAGCACTGGGATGACGTTATACTGACACCGCGAGCAACTACACATTCGACATTGCACAAACAGCATGACAATGTCAAAGGAATGGGCGAGAAGTACTAATCTCGCTTAAAACAGAGTGCAACGTCACCCGGCATTCGGATCTTTATGGCCATCGCCAAGGGAACTGATTTAGAGATTAGTGAGAGTAGCTGGGTTCGGTCTGTTAGTGTAGTTATCGTTCGGGCGTCCACGAATATTTGGTCACAATCACCTGGAAGTATAGACAACGAAACGCCCCAAAAATTGCAACAAACTTGGTGCACTGGTCCAGCTAACGGCGGGTACCATATGTGTACTGGGTGAATTGTAACAGATTTTTTGTCACTTTTCAAAAACCACTTTTGACTGGGACCACAAATTCAGGTGTTCACCCAGAGTCGGCCAGAAATCAAGCATGGACGTAGGCTGGTGTCATGGAAATAATGGAAGAAAGAATTATATTTGGTTGTTTTTTGTGTTGTTTGTAAATACAGGTAGTTTATGCAGCTGTTTACATTACCAATAGCCAGGGTTTTTTTGTTTTTTTGTAACTGATAGTCGAGGATTCCTGTCCCGAAGAAATATCACAGTTATCTTGGGCATCCTCGTAAATAAATAACTAGATAAATACATAAGTGGATGTGACTGTTACAAAATAACATGGTACTGAACCTAATACCAAGATGTAGTTTTTGTAAGTGCATAGGCAAGTGCACATTAGCTCATCAAAGCCTGCAAAAAAAAAAAACAACAAAATAAAAGTGAAAGCCCGGGGGGGGTTCATGTAAAATAACAAATATTACCAATACATAGCTATTTTAAGCTCTCTCAGATGTGTGTTAAGTGTTTCGGCAGTGCTAAGTATATAACATGGATATAAATATTATCAAATAGATTTTAAGTACCATTCACGGGGGATTCAAATGTTTTTAAATATTGGTACAGACAACGGCTACATTTTCAAGGGTACTTTTAGGTAATATGCTTAATTTCGTCTTTGATTTTTGGTAGTTTATATTGGAACGCAGTGGTGGGTGTTTTTGAGCAGGTTTTGTGAGTCATGATTAGAGTAAGATACATTAATGGAGGTGAGAGCAGTACCGGGACACACAGTGAGCCTTGGACAAAGTGCTTTGGTAAGCCAGAGTAGAGACGTAGGAGAAGCTTAAAACAAGCCATGCACACCAAATACGGTGGATCCGGGGGGATGTAATAGATTGAACTTAAGGATTCCGTGAGACCTTAGGTGAAAATTACCCTGAGCGAATGCCGTATTCTCTACAAACTGCTGCGTTTGTATCAGCATATGCATAGAGTTGCCAGTGGTTTAATACTCCGTGATCTTTGACGAGCTCCATGCCATCGCCGCTCTTGGAACACCCTGGTGTGCATTCAGTTATGTCCACATGAGAGAATAATCCCCAGCAAACGCCTTGCGTCCGCCCATGTCTCCACTGATTGAAGGCCGAGATCAGACGTTTGTCCTCGGTTGCAGGAACCACATGATTCACCTGTTCACACCATCACACACACACACACACACACACACACAACACACAACACACCACACACACACACACGACATCACACCACACACACAACCACACACACACACCCCACACAGATTTGGTTAAGCCAGATATCAAACAGCTCTCTACATATTAAATAAGTACTTCATATCAGTTATAATGCGTGCTCTGAAATGAGGACATTGAGAGGTTTAAAACAGGTCCTCTGTGTTATTTTAAATCACACTGTCCCTCCGATCCTGTCTGCACTGCTGTCAGAAACACTATCGATGACGGCTGCGTCACAAAGAATAGCAGGTGCGCTCAGCAAACAACATTACAGCTTTCATAAGCACTTAGGAAAGCTGCCATAATTATGAAAAGCCATCTCCCACCATAGCTTTAAGGGTCTTTCACCCAAAAATCAGACATGCAAATAATGCAAATTTTTTCAGTTGTTTGGATGAACTAATCCCTTTAAAACTGTGTATCTGTATATACCAACCAGCAAATGGGGAGAAAACTGTAAGTTTTGCGTCAAGGGTCAGTACTAGATGTTGCTATGGATTGTTGTGTGGCTAGGGGTTTCATATAGAAATTGCTTATTCCTAGATGGTTCGTTATGGTTTATCTGGTCACCTAGAGATGAGTTGTAACTAGTGTTGGGGTCTTCTATTTTTGTATTCTAGCTTATTGGCCAAGTGTTGTGGTAGTTGCCAGGGCGTTGCTAGTGGTTGCTATGGCATTGTGGGTGGCTGCTAAACATGGGCATACTGGCCCCAAGTCTCTATGCGTAGTCGAAGTTTGTAGAGGCTTTAACTATGCTTAGTGCTCGGGTGTAGTTGTGGTAAGCAATTCCCATGCATGTTGCTATGGTGTTGCTATGTGCATTTTGGGTTATCTGTCTACGTGACCTAATTTTGAGGGTGCTGTTGCTCAGACCTAAAAAAGCACTCACCCCCCCCTCCCCTCACGGGCTAGATTTTTAACCAGTTAACTTAGTCTTTTGATTATTATGTTTAAACAATTACTAAACATTTGTAGCACTCAATCACCTTAATACTTCTATCAGGGACGTAGCACAGGACTTTTTGAGTGTTCAAGTTGCCTGAGTCTTTTTTTTGGCAATTCCCCCCCCCCTGTTTCGGATCTAGCGCAGGAGTGTCGCGAATCGACAAAGTCCTGTGGAGGGGTAAATATATATACCCAGTAAAACACTGTAATACAGCACAGATTACCATTAACTAACTAATTTCATATAACAAGCGCTAGAAATCAGTACTTTTTAAATGTAGTCACCATAAAAAGGAAACACGGATTTGTAACTACAGTCTGTCAACACTCACAGACAGGTAAGTTCAGAGTTAAGTGACGTGTGCCTAAGCGCGGAACCTAAGCCACAGCTCAAGAGACAGACAAAACCAGGGCATGTGTAGGCAAAGCCCATTTCATCAGCCACAAGCAAATTTGCATGTACCATTTTTCAGGGGATGTACCAATGGCACAGCGATGTACAGTATACTAGTCCTCAAGAAACCGCATAAGTGGCAGCAATTGCGTAAGTGACTTGGGCCAGTGGGGGTGTGTGCTGTGGCCAACAGAACATAAAGGAGTGTGCATGGGTGAGACGGAGATTGGGCAACCCATTGTTGAGCCCAACAATACATTTCTATACAGGAATTGTCCCGTGAGCTTAATCTGAGAGCTGTACATTTTCACACCCTATACTAAAAGAAAACTATACATACCTCTCTAGTGGAATGAAGAGCAAACATGCTGTGTAAAGTGCATGAGTGAGTGTGACATGGGTGAATTATTCAGGAGAGGTCTTTACGTGGCCTTTTAATGCTTTTCTCTAATTGGCTTCCAACGTATACTGATGCGTGACACGTCTGTACATGGGACAGCATATCAACGTAAATTCCAGGCCAGATCTCATATGACCTGCTTAACAGTTCCATATTTCCCACTACGAGCAGAACATCGGGTCAGTAGTAAGACGTATCAATAACAGGAAAATTACACGGGATAGAACAAAAGACAGACTACAGGACGTTGATATTAGTGGAGTCGGAAGAGCTGTACGAACATGTCTGAGGCGTGAACTTATTTTCGTGAAAGCATACGGCTGTTTAAGACCGCTAGTGGGCCTGTCAGCTCTCTTGATCGCATTCACACAAGCTCTCTCTCTCTCTAGCTCAATGGTGTGTGTGTAATGGGGTGGAAATATGATGATGTGCTGTTCTCTACTCATCGAAAGAGCTAAACGATTTTCCAAAAGGGAAATGACATTTGCTGCATGGAAACAATCAGTAGTAGGCAATGGGCAATATATACTGATTCGGAACAAGTGGCGACAGGCGCTCAAATCGGTTCTCCGCTTAGTAAAAAAAATGACATGTGTGATGAAGCGAGCAAACCAAAAAAACGTATATGAATTGGCAGGGCGTGATAACAGACGAAAATACGAGGGACGATCTCATCCCCAGCGGCAGATAGCGATTGCAGGGTGTATCGCAGTCAGAACGACGAAATAAAACGAGCCCAGTTAAATAATATACTTACTAGCGCGGTGTGCTATTACAGTTGGGACGTATAAAGCTAATAATTGACCTCCGCTTCGAGATCGTGACCGAAATCACCATGTCAGGTGTGCATGAATAAACCGTGGTCTAATCGAAATAAAAAACTCCGCTACAAACAGGAAACCGAATCCTCAGAACCTAACGTGTGCATTATATGGTCCAATTCAACGGCCCTTCTCATTATTCTTACTTGAATCCCCGCTTAATAAAGTGGTGGGGCATCGGGGTGACACACCCAAAGTAGCTTTATATACCTCAAAACTTATACGTCCAGGTAACTTTCTAAAAGTAGCAATCGCTTCTCGAGGTCACATAACCACACTGACAAAGTAGAATTTCGCTGAAATTAAAATATGTGATCTAAAACCACGTTAGGATTAATGGTGGGGATTGTGTAATGGTTTTCAACGGAAATACGAAACAACGGCGTCGTTCTTGCGAGAAAATTCTAATAACCACAGACACGGGGATGGAATCTCATGGTGACGCGCGGTAAAGAGTCGCGACTGGAGGGAATAAGCTGTGTGAGGCAGAGGCAAGGTTGCTATTTGGAGATGCCTCTGATGAGAGCGACGGGGAAGAGAAAGGCATAAACCATGAAAGAGGTCAGCTGAAAGCGTACGTGTGTGGTGCTCAATTAGGGGTGAGAACCCATTGACAAAGACGAAAACTAACAGGGGACTTAATGGTACTAAGATGCAATTTTATTTATTATGGTAAGTTGTATAGGTGGTGGGCACACGCGGCAAAGTCGAACATATACCAGTTTTGTGATTAGTTGATAGAGGTTTTTTTGGTGAGTTGTAAGGTGCAGGTCGTGTAAGTGTTATGGTTTTTTATCAGGTTACCAAATAGTTTTGCACAACTATTTTTTCGGTGGGGTTCGGTCGTTTTCGGGTAACATGTATCACCTTACTGATTACTTTTCCCACAAAACGTTGAGAAAAAAAAAAAGGGGGATCGTCTCACCCACAAACCAGCGACAATGCGTACCGATCGAACCAAAGCCAACAAGGAACATAACGCTGCGAGGGGCCGAATAAACAGTGCAAGATTGGCAACTGGGCAGCCACGTAATGCGATTTCCCTTAGCCCCTAAGACAGGTTGCCCTTATACGGGACGGGTGTGTGCCCCATATAGAGAAAAGGTGAATGACGACATGTGAGCGAATGGATTATTAGGTTTGTTGTATTAGTGGATCTAGGGCCGACTGAGCTGCTCCAGTGGACGGGGTTTTTATTTATTGTTTCATCCACCCAAGGGCCAACGTGGGGAGGAAGGAGTCGATATGAGACCTTGCCAGAAAAACGACAGCACGGAAAAGCAACCCGCCCGTAGGTGCACGTCCCTGCGTGCGAGCACACTTGATGGAGGAGTAGTGTTTGACAGGGTTTGCTAAAATGCAGAATAGAATGTATGGCTTAAACAAGGTACAATTGCGATGACATATGGCTAAGGTGCCGGTGTCATGTGGTCCTAAGGGCATTAGCTCGATGATGCTATGTTTAACATTTTCGGGGTAAGTAATAGGCAATATTACTAACAATCTACTGAGAAGCTGCATAAACACCCAGCGGTGTGCTAGGGTGTTGCCATGGGTATTTTGGGGTAGTTGCCAATGGGTAGATAGACTAAGTGACTTGCTATGGTGTTAGAAATGGTGGTTGCTGAGAGGCATGCTAGAGTACTTAGGCTATGGTGTGGCGCATTCTTGGTGGGCTGCCCGGAGAAGTTTGCTAAGGCATCCAACGTGAGACAATATGGTGCGTGGATAGTGTTAGTTTGGTAGATGTTTAGGGGATTTAATAGGTGGATGCTATGGCATTGGGTCACAGTTGGTATGGTGTTGTGGGTGGTGCTAAGGCATTGTTTACTGGTTCAAGTCTCTATGATTGTCTAGTCCCTAGATATTAGTGGGTTTAATTGCATTATTATGTATTGGCCCAGGTATTGTGGGTTTTCTAGGTGTTGTGGGTGGTTGCTAGGATGTTTGCTAAGGTGTTGTGGGGTGGTGCATGTAGAGCACTGTTTAGGCTGTTGTGTGGCATTGCTGGCTGCGGCTGCCAGGGGGTTGCTATGGCATTGCTAGGTGGTTGCTATGGCGTTGTGGATGGATGCAAGCTAGATGGTTGCTACAGTGTTGTGGGTAGTTGCTAGGGAACAATGCTATGTGGTTGCTATGGCATTGCTAAGTTGCTGCTATGATGTTCTCGGGTGGCTGATATGCAAACAGAATGAAATCTAATCTTGGTGATTCAAACTCATCACGCTAAGGACAGTTGGACACATACTGATCATGGTGGTTCCTCCAGCCAGAGCAGCACGAGTGCCCCCCCCCCCCCCCCTTTAGATAGAATCATCTGCAGCAGTCCATGCCCCCTGTCAGGCAGCAGACTGGAACGTGTGTGCACATCGATGCCACCCGGCATCACATACGCCCATGAGCATCGATGGTTTTCACCCCGCCGGGTACTATCAGATTCTCTCCCAATCTGCCTGTAACGTGAGAGTTGAGATATAGAAAAAGCAATATGAGTTACAATCTGAGCAATCTTAATTTAATTTCAAGGGCCAAAATTTCAAAAGCTATTTCATTATCTCTTTATGTGTCATATGATATAAGGGGATATTATGCACATATGCAACTTATAACCTCAGAACTACTAAAGGAGCAATTCACCCTATACATTTTACACTCACTTGATCAGGCCATACTTCCATATAGATGGTCGGCACAGACACGACTGATCATCATTCCACAATCTTCGCCCCTTTAAATCAAGAGACGGTCACTCTGTAACGAACAGATAAAGGTGGCTTTAGTATTCCATCGCAGTGCAAGTGCAATTGCCTGTTCACCTTGAGACAGCACTAAAGAACACTACTGCAAGGTGAAGATGGTGTTCGAAGCTGTGATTAAATATAGACTCAGTGTAAATATAGACTCAAGTAAAATACAAATTCATCCTGGAGTGAGTTAATCAGAGCTTATAAAGCACAGTATATCATCATCACCACATTCTTTATAAGTAGCAATCAGCAAATTCCGTGGTCTTTACGATTATAACACACAATGTTCACCATGGAACATTTATCTGTCACTGCACTAAAACGTGCTCAGTTGAACCTGGAAGACAATGATTCAACCTTACAATCTGAGCTGATTGCTATTTCTAGTCTAATGTGTAGTAAATTAGTGAAGGGGATTTGGATACATCTCATTCCTCATATCTTTTAAAGCTGTTCATTCAAAAATGATTCATTCATTCAGCATTTTCTATAGGTTTACCTTGTGCTGCAACAACATATTTTTTGTGTTATGAGTGAGTTACTGAATCATACATTCAACTAATTTGATAAAAACACAAGACCTTAAATTACAAGAGGTCTTATTAATGTATGCATACTTACAAAGCAACTAAGGTTTACTAAATTCTTCTGTCATTTTATCTTCTTTGTTGTGACCAAGAACTGACTCACATGCTGGACTGAACAAACTACATGCAGATACTCATTTTCAGTGTATTAACGGTTTCGTTTTTTTTTTTTTTTTTTCACAAAACGGAATGTTCCAGTTCATTCATGAGTCTTGTTCTGATTAACTCATTCAGTGAATGGGGCGTGTTTTTGTTTTCGATAGATGCAACCAATGAAATGCTCCTTCACAGCCCACACCTTAATCCGATCGGTTTATACTATAGTCATCTTGGTATACAGGAAAGCAATCACACTTCAGTAAATAAAAAAATATGAGATGGTACAAGGAAGTGAACAAGAATGAACTGTACTTATTATCTAAATACAGACAATAGATTTATTTTAAATAAATATTTATTCATTTATTTACAAAAGAAAAGATATTCCATTTTAATAAATATTTATTTATATTTTTTGCTTTTTATCTTTTTATCTTTCCTTACAGCATCATGGCTGCCTACAGTATTAAGGGTAAAGTTGGCTAGACATGCCGGTATATACCGCCGCCACCCAGGAATCTCTTTACATTCAGGGCCCCAGAAGAACAGCATTTTTTCTGAAAGGGGGAGCATGGAACCATTCCAGTCACAAGGTCCTCTGCACCGCACGGGGACAAAGGCGCCTCTGTCTGCGTTTCTGTCTCTTTGCGTGCTTGTTGGCAACCCAGCAACATGAGGCCCTGGGTGGCTTCCCAAGCCCTGCCCCGATTCACTTAGCGATGAGAGAAAATACTCTCTCTATACTGACCTAACATCTCCTACTACACATCCCACAACATTATTAGCAAAAAACACACACCA